>NC_068981.1:13625885-13630149 GCF_001194135.2 Octopus bimaculoides
ACACGCGCGCGCACACAGATATGCTTATATATATATATATATATATATATATATATATATATATATATATATATACACACACACACACATACACACACATATATATATACCCCCCCCCATATATATATTTATATATATTTATATATATATATATGAAATGCACATGCGTGTGTATATGTATACGCAGTCACGCACACACATGCACATGCACATGCACACACGATTGAACATCTGGATATATGCATCTATGTATATAGATTGTTCTCAATGTGGGAATATATATTTATATGTATATATCATGAATATATACACACACACACTCATACACTTATACACTACACGTGCACACACACATAATATATATAATATATATATAATATATATATACCCTTTACTCTTTACTCTTTTACTTGTTTCAGTCAGTTGACTTCGGCCATGCTGGAGCACCGCCTTTAGTCGAGCAAGTCGACCCCAGAACTTATTCTTTGTAAGCCTAGTACTTATTCTATCGGTTTCTTTTGCCGAAATGCTATGTTACGGGGACGTAAACACACCAGCATCGGTTGTCAACTGATGTTTTTTTTGGGGGGGGGGCAAACACAGACACAAAAACACACATATATATATACAGATACATATATACGTGTGTGTGCGTGTGTGTGTGTGTGTGTGTATGTGCGTGTGTGTGTTGTAAAGAATGGGTTGTTAACGCTCATCAAATATTTCCACAAAATGCCTAATTTTAAACTCCAGCTTCCTCAACAAGTTATGAGTGCAGAAGCAGGAGAGACGGCTACAAATATGAACATCATCGAGCGAGGATGAAAGCAGAAAGACAAGAAATAACCAGGATAAAGAATGTATTTTTATGAAAAGTTTCACATACAATTTACATAATGTAATCATGTCTTATCCTTCCAAATGTTTCGGATAATCGATGACTGGTTGTTGCCGCCATGCATATTATGCAAAGAAGTCCAATATTGAGTCAATATTTTAGGCATTAAGGCGGTGAGCTGGCAGAAACGTTAGCACGCCGGGCGAAATGCCTTGCGGTATTTCGTCTGTCTTTATGTTCTGAGTTCAAATTCCGCTGAGGTCGACTTTGCCTTTCATCCTTTCGGGGTCGATAAATTAAGTACCAGTTGCGTACTGGAGTCGATCTAATTGATTGACCTTCTCCCTTAAAATTTCGGACCCTTTGCCTAGAGTAGAAAAGAATATTTTTAGACATTCATAAAAACAACCAAAAAGTATCTGCTAGCATGGATTTTGGTAGCACCATGCAACAAAATTACATCCTCATCAGCATAGCTGGACAAAGTACATATCTATCTATCTATCTATCTATCTATCTATCTATCTATCTATCTATCTATATATTTATCTTCCAACTGATTATGTCTGCTCCTGTCACCACCCTTCCATTATCACAG
The DNA here is from genome assembly GCF_001194135.2 of Octopus bimaculoides. Taxonomy (NCBI): domain Eukaryota; kingdom Metazoa; phylum Mollusca; class Cephalopoda; order Octopoda; family Octopodidae; genus Octopus; species Octopus bimaculoides. The sequence continues at coordinate 13,627,322 of NC_068981.1, forward strand.
AACTTTCATAGATGCGATGACAAATGAGATCAACATAAAAAGGTTTCTGTATGTCATTGAAATATAGTGGTAAATGCTAATACAACACGAGTACCACTCTTTGAATCTCTGTGATTAGTACGCAATGACAGTAGTCGAATGAAACCACAAGTTTTGCATCAGAGTGTTTCTCTCTTTGAAAGATAGTGTGAGATTAGGTTTATATATAAATTTAATATTACATAATCTTAGATATGTTTCGACCAAAGGTTGCTCCAGGCCATGTCTAACTTAATAGCACTACCCGATAGGATTAGCTAAATCCTTCTTAAGTCAAGTTTTGTGGTATCCTGATCCATTCGAGTAGAGAGTTCTTGTTGAGTGAGTTTTATCCAGGTATAGATAGCTTGTCTGGTATTCGTTGAAGAAATTTGCCCAGATCCCGTTTAAAGATTATGGGATCCTTTACCTCTTTGATTTGTTAGGGACACTATTAAATATGACAGGGCCTGTTGAGGAAAAGAATTTGTGTTGCAGTGTATTTATGTCTTGTGATCCAGAATTGGGTAGGGGCCGTATGGCTTGTGGTCCTAGCCTTGGATGAATTGTGAAACTAATGTTGAGGTCGTTTGAGCAATGCTGGTGGTAAATTCTCCGTATCGTGCAAAGGATGTATCGCTCATAGTGTTGAAAAGTGGAGAAAACAACATCCTATGAGTCCGCAGGAAATTTCTCAGGAAGCCCTCTATTTTTCATTTCTTTATTGCCCACAGGGGATAAACATAGAGGGGACAAACAAGGACAGACAAAGGGGTTAAGTCGATTACATCGACCCCAGTGTGAGACTGGTACTTAAATTTTCGACCCCGAAAGAATGAAAAGCAAAGTCGACCTCGGTGGCATTTGAACTCAGAACGTAACGGCAGATGAAATACCGTTAAGCATTTCGCCCGGCGTGCTAAAGTTTCTGCCAGCTCGCCTTCTGATGATCATCCACACAACCCCAAAATAGGTGGACTAACATATATTAAAAGAAGACGTGGATATGGAACGCTCAGTATACCAAGAGAAGATTATAAATGGGTATGTTTCTCGAACACTCGAAGTTGACACAATAATATCGACATGAAGTGTAACCTTTCTTGGAATCGCGATCTCTATGTTTCATCACACTCCAAAGGCTATGTTACACATTATCAAAATACGGAAGAGGCAATGATACCCTTTGATCCCCAACGTGCAACCGAGTATGTCAATTATGCAACATTTCTGTGGAAGACGTCATACATGTGATCAGCAGATGCTCAAAAATGTCGCCGAGGTAGTACTTCCTGATCAACATGACGTTGTCGCTAAAACAATATACAATACCATCCGAAAATAGATTGTCCTGAATTAAAGATAGACATACATTCATCTCGACATTGAATGCATTCACAAACATCAGCACGAGGAATATTGGTTGACCATTCCTATTAGAACTTCTACCAAGCGCAAATGTAGAATTCTTATTTCTTTATTGCCCACAAGGGGCTAAACATAGAAGGGACAAACAAGGACAGACAAAGGGATTAAGTCGATTACATCGACCCCAGTGCGTAACTAGTACTTAATTTATCGACCCCGAAAGGATGAAAGGCAAAGTCGACCTCGGAGGGATTTGAACTCAGAACGTAACGGCAGACGAAATACCGCTAAGCATTTCGCCCGGCGTGCTAACGTTTCTTATTTTTTATTTCCCACAAGGGGCTAAACATGGAGGAGACAAACAAGGACAGACAAAGGGATTAAGTCGATTACATCGAGCCCAGTGTGCAACTGGTACTTAATTTATCGACCCCAGTGCGCAACTGGTACTTAATTTATCGACCCCGAAAGGATGAAAGACAAGACCGACCTCGGAGGAAATAGAACTCAAAACGTAACGACAGACGAAATACCGATAAACATTTCGCCAGCCGTGCTAACGGTTCTGCCAGCTCGCCGCCTTTATGTAGAATTCTGGTGATCGTTGTTTGGCACAGATAAGTAAAAATATGTACAGTCGTAAATGTCAGTGGTCTTGCTCTTCGAAAATCAAAGAGAAATAAGAAAACTACCGAGAAATAAGATAACTGGTTTGAAACTTCCAGTTATATTATAAATTCACATTTATACCAATAATGTTTGGTGCATTTAGTTTTGTTTATATATATCTAAGTGACAACACTGGAAAAGCTAGCGCTTTTAGAAGACGAAATCAGCCAGCGAACACACATTTCAAATACAACCTGTAAACGGAACAGTAGAAATATGCAAGCCTTTTCTCAAATTAAAAAGAAGGCATTATTTTTATTATTTATATTCCGATGATAGTACTTTGTATCTTTGTTAGTAACTAGTTCTTTTCTTACAAGAAGAATTCGGATAATTAAAACTAGATGCGAACATACATACAGGTAGAAATTACAAGTAAGACAATTGTACAACCCAATATCAGGTTACAACATTCAAGTGTATACTTTATACATTGTAATTGAAAATGTTGATAGCTGTCTCAAGTCACTTACTGCAGCTGATTACATTTTCTGCAATTAGATGCAAAATGGAATTTCTGACAGTAATCAATATTTCCAGCTGTAATATATATAATATAATATATTGTAAATGCATTAAATATCCAATATATTCCAATCAACCATTGAATACTACAAAGAAATTTACTTTTACATATGCACACATACACATCTATCTATCTATCTATCTATCTATCTATCTATCTATCTATCTATCTATCTATCTATCTATCTATCTATCTATCTATCTATCTATCTATCTATCTATCTATATACATATATATACGTATATAT
>NC_068981.1:13631169-13639053 GCF_001194135.2 Octopus bimaculoides
ATATATATATATATATATATATATATATATGTATATGCATGTATGTATGTATGTATGTATGTATGTATGTATGTATGTATGTATGTATACCAGAGTAAGCACACATAAATATTAAATAAGGTGGGAAAATAGAACGCGAATATCGACATACATGCAAATATGTATATATATGTACGTATGTAGATATAGATAGATAGATAGATAGATAGATAGATAGATAGATAGTTTACAAAGAAACATAAACAGACAAGCAAATACACACAAGAGGAGAAAGAGAACGCATATACTTTTATGAAATATTGCCCTTACACCTGCGAAATGCAACAAACATTATTGTCATCAATAATGTTGAATGCTCTTTTAAAATCAACTACAAAACTTACTACAAAGACTCTACCACATACATCCAGACATTATAGAGATAAATAAAAAGAAAAAAGTATTTTTGGTCTATGCAGTAAAAATCAATGAGATTACGAAAATATATAATTTCATAATGATACCATATGTTCTGCCAACTCTGCATTTCAGATTTGCCAACCATCACACACAAGTACAGTAGTATTCCTTTCGTGTTTTCTTCGCTTTCTTCCTTTCCATTCTAAGAAAAATATCTATTATTGATTTTCTTACATAATTTTCTTAGGTAGTTCAACGGGAAGTAAATTTTGTAAGATCTTGTATCTCACTGAATTTACGCTAGCCATGATCTGCTCTTCAGTAGAAATGATAATCATAAACATCTACAACATATTAAGTTTGAACATCAAATTTTTGATAGGCTTAGATGGCTCACATCCTACGCTGAGAACAGTTTCATAATCTGATTAAAAAATGCAAAACTCGTCTTTCAGCCTAGAGTTCATAATTGCTTTATTTTCTTATGCAATGCAAAATGAGGAGAGGTAGGTGAAATAAATATTATTACTACCTGGAAAGTAGTAATAATGTTTCAAACACGTTTCAACTTTCAAAGCTTGCTCTGGTTTTCTTCGATAAATGACTTGAGACCGAAACGTCGCATCTCTTCTCACACTTATGGTAACTTTTATCGGCGAAATAAGAGAAGTATTAGAATATCAGATAAAAAGAGTATCTTGAAGAATTTATTTCGATTCTTTTTGCGGGTTTTGTGCTAAGTTCCCACTGAGATTAAGTGAGGTTTTCGTCCGTTCTAGTCTCAGGCGATAAACTTGCAGAATCATCACAGCGCCCAGCATGATGTTTTACGATACTTCTTCCGGTTATTTGTTTCACGAGTTGATACTTTACTCGGGTCAATTCAGGTAATCAATAGATTCCATTGCGCGGTTTAGTACCGCTATCTTCCCCTTCGCTGGAGTCCACTGGTTCAGGTCTCCAGTTAGTAAATTCTTTCGTTGTTCCCACTAAACTGGGAGAAACACTCAAAAGAGTGATGACCTTGCTTAACTCTCCTAACTAAAATGTAAAAATATTACAGCCATTTAAACTACTTAGCTTCCTTTTGGTTGATTCGGTGCCGATGCAACCCTCACAGCTTATGACTTGTAAACTTGCGTTTCTTCACGGCTTTGCAAGACAAAGACATGTAGCGCTTGTGACATTTGTAAACACATAGAGCAGAAATTTAACGAAATATACCCAAAATAAACTGCACATTTAGGAAAACAACTTATTCTTACATTGGACACCTGAAGGTGTCAACAGGAGTGAGCTCTACTGAAAGTTTATTACCACCACCTGACCCATGAGTATATTTTGTAGAGTCCACTCTATTGTAAGCATCCTGGCCATATGAGAATATCTTCTTCTCATCATTTTCGGATAATGTGAGAAAAGTCAGTCAATAACCAAAAGGTAGTGGCCATAAAGTGGATATCGAATTAGTTTTAACATCATCTAGAATTTGTCTGGAATTAAAATTAGTGGACGATACAAACAGTAATATTAAACTAGCACTGTCGATTACGATGGCTAGTGTTACAATTGATCCGATCAACGGAACAGCCTGCTCGTGAAATTAACGTGCAAGTGGCTGAGCACCCCACAGGCACGTGTACCCTTAACCTAGGTCTTAGGTAGATTCAACATGACACAGAATGTGATACGGTTGTCCTTTTGAAATGCTGTTACTACTAATTTTTGCCAGCTAAGTGGACTGGAGCAACACGAAATAACGTGTCCTGCTCAAAGACAACTCTCCGTCAGGAATCAAACTGATAACCGTACGATTGTGAGATGAAATTCCCTAACCACTAAGCCACGCGCATTTACAACAGTAACGTAGCAACACATAACACGCGTACCCAATTATTTCGAGCAAAAATTGCATTTTTGTAATGTATGTCGTTTGACTAGTCTTAGATGATATCTATAAAAGCAAATAGAACATGCGTGGTCTCATATCTATGCTTTTCTAAGTATCTTTCATCGAGACACAAGTGAAAATTTGTTCAATTAAAGACTGAACTCACGATGGTATCTTAGCTTGGAGTAAATTCACATTTCAATCTACAACGTTTATAACTTCAACCTTTTTGAATACATCGTATTCAGTTATCCAATGTCATGTGCATAATTTATAAACATTTTTTTTTTCATATCGCTTTCCTACCTGTGCATAAAGATGCAATGGCGGTTATGTGTGACATTGTATGATATGCACGATTTTGTTAAAATCATTAACAGTATAACTGAAGTTTATTGGAATTGAAATTCTGCCTCCTATTCAGTAACCCAAGAACTCACCTCCTGAACTATCACGCTCAATCCTCCTTTCTATTCTTCCTTATAAAATAGAATTCAGATTACTTGAGACAAGGAACTTTTTTTTGTAAAATATTCAATATGATAACATTTCTAACGGGAGTCAGTTGGCAGTAATGAATCTAAATATGAGTTGATTTGAAATTTCTGTTATGAGTTCAAATTTCAAAGTTTTTCTACTGTAAGGCGTAAGGTTAAGAAGCTCATTCTTCAAATACATAGTTTAGGGTTCTATCCCACTCTGCGACAATATGAGTAGGTGTCTTTAGTATAGCTTCAGATCAATACAAAGCTTTGTAAATGAAAACGGATTGACTGAAAAAGACGAAAGCTGTTTGGAAGAACTGAGGTAAGGTTAATACATTTTGATGATAGAATCAATCCCTTGCCCAATTCAACACCACCAAATGGTCCAAAGCTAACTTTAGCGGTGTCCACTTAGTTTCAAGTGTTCAGTCTAGCTTTGGAACATTGTTCAAGACTATACTCCTCTGTTTGTCCCCCCCGGTCTTAAAGAAAGTGAAAAGTAACCGGTCTTATACTTCCCTTATCTGATCAAACTATAAATAATCAATAGGTTTACATTCTCAGTAGTGGAGTATCAGAATCTATTGAACGACAGATTAAATCACTTAAACTCAGAATCTATTGAACGACGGACTAAATCACTTAAACTTTCAGTGTTGCTTTACATTTTCCTTATAATAAGTAGCAGTTATCTACTAGGTTCTACCTAATCTAATACAGTTCTATATTTAAGAGATGAGACATGTCCATTATTTACATTATTTACATCTAAAGAATATTTGTCCTCATCTTGTTTGTTGTTAACACAACGTTTCGGCTGATATACCCTCCAGCCTTCTTCAGGTGTGTTGGGGAAATTTCGAACCTGGGTTCTCATTCCTAAGGTATTTTTCGAAGTCATTATTATTATTATTATTATTATTATTATTATTATTATTATTATTATTATTATTATTCAGGTCACTGCCTGGAATCGAACTCGGAATCTTGGGGTTAGTAGCCCACGCTATTAACCATGACGCCATATGCCCACAGGCATCCTATTCAGTAACATCGAAAAATACCTTAGGAATGAGGACCCAGGTTTGAAATTTCCCCAATACACCTGATGAAGGCTGGAGGGTATATCAGCCGAAACGTTGTGTTAACAACAAACAAGATGGGGACAAATATCCGTCAAATGTAAATAATGTAAATAATCAACTTAATCTAGATCTTGTTTGAACCCAATGTATGACTTTGGAAGAAAACGTAGAGATTATTATTACTTTGCTGTATTACAACGGTGAACAAAATAAGCAACATAGATTAAATTTTATTTTCAAAGTTTCCTCCTGTGTAGGCAGAGTTGGTGTGAAATTTATGAACATTACCAAATAAAATAGGGGTTTCCAGCATGAAGTAGCTGAAACTCCTGGTGGGTGCAAAGAGGAGGGAAAGCATATATTTTATTAAAATCGATGTTATAAATAAAATTAATAATTTATTCCTGAAAATAACTTTGATCAATTAATTTTTTGCTTGTCCAAAGCATTTTCATAGATTTGTCCTGCACATCCAAACTAATTTTCAGATTTCAGCCTCTGTTTTATACGTTCTGATTAAAATAGAGATTTTCTTTCATAAATCCGAAGTTATTCTGGTGGATGAAAATAAAATTGGGAATGTGTATCATGAAAGATACGTGCAAACCAGGGAAATATGTCCTGTGTATCACATACAATACACATAACAGGCAAAGGCTTAAAGCACGCTAAGAAGTTTATTCTACGATATTTTATAAGGTTCATTCTGAAAAGAAAAAGATAGTTATTAGAAAACTGATTTGTTTTCGCCTTCAAGCGCAATGCAACCTAGCTGTGTGATGCGAAAATTAAGAGTTTCTTGGGAGCTCGGTGTGTGGAAAATACTGGTATCCAATGAAAAGATATAAGCAATTTCGACTGTCATCTCCAAAAAGCGTTAGTATTGTTTTTGTTCGAGTATTCATGAATACCAATGAGAAGAATGGAACTGAACATGTTCTCTAGCCGCACCTAGGTGTTGTGTTGTGGGCAACGCCGTAAATAAATGAAATACTCATAAGTTTTATAAAGGTTCTCATCATTACACTGTGGAGATATATGATTACTGTGTTATAGTTAGGTGTAGTCTGTGGTTGATAGCCAAATTCTTTACCAAAAGTCTGCCTCTCTTTTTCATATTGGTTGGTGTAGTTCGGTACCTATTTGACGCGGTTATATGCAGCTCGTTCATGACTATTTGAAATATTAATAAATCTGAAAATATTTCAAGTAAATATTGGAGATAACAGTTGAAATATGAATATGATTAAACACATGTTATCTACTGATATTTTGACCTCTGTCACACTGGTTCTTATCGGCGCCGAAATACAAATTAATAATTCAAGTTTTAACCACCGCAATAACAAGACGTCTGCAATCTGATTTCTAGGAAACACTCCAACAATAAATGGTTTTACTAATGGGATATATGAACGCAGCAATTTAAAATTCTTTCACGGCAATCTTCCCTCTTCTATCAACAAATCCACATATTGTAAAGTTAAGTTAATCCTTCCACAAAGAAATCACATAGATCTCTGGCCGGTGCCCTGCACCAGTTTTCGTAGCGATAAGCGGATGCGTGATTAATATCATCCATTGACAAGAGCGTAATATATATCGTAGCTAACTTTTTGCTTTGCCAGAAAGTGAAATTGAAGCCATGTTGAAATACGAGCCATGTCCACAGAAAACAGAACCATTGAAGCGGATTGTATTGAAGAAGCGTGAGTCGCATTTCTAATGCCTTATCTGCTCGGACATTTCATTTATACTTAGTAATTGAAGCACCAACGGATATAACAGTAAAATACGAAAAAGCTGTTATTTTGATGTAATTATTCTCCTTCAGATCAAAGTTTGCATCCTCTGTATTTTCAATAAAAGAAGAACAACATTGAACAGCAACGTCCCCTTGTATTTTTGCAGATATCACGTGTCTCTAGTGTGGCTGTTTCACTCAAGTTGACCTATTAACCGCGCTCAGTAAGACGTACATTGTCTAAGTTACTACACGCTTGTGCATACACACATACATGCGATCATGCATATACAAACACATAGACTTAGATATACATAAACGCATATATATATATATATATATATATATATATATATATCTATATATATATATATATATACACGTTATATATGCACACATACATATACATACACACGCATACGTACACACACACACATACACACACACACACATATATATATATATTTGAACATAGTGGCGCCAGTAATAATTTCTCCATTTTCTTCATATAGCAGTTGCGAAACTGAATATTCATTACTGTCAAACATTTCAATAAATATATCAGGCCAAACTAATCGAATTGTGGTGATGCAAGTATTGAAGAATAATGTATTGTCGGCTGAATGTAGAACATGTAGTTAGTAAGTGTGTATTTGCTGTTTCTAAAGCAACTCTCGCCATTGTGTGATCTGTAGCTTCCAGTAGTGTCCTTTACATAAAATACAAAGTAAAGAGAGAAAATACGATATAATAAAAATATAAAAGAAGCGAAATGAAAATATTCTCTTGCTTCGAATTATTGTATCAGTGAGTTCCAGAGATAGTGAAGCTGTCAAATAATGGCAAATGCTGTCGTACTAATGAACATGGCTTAATGGACAGACTTCAGTAATTTATACTGTATTAGAGTTCCGACATTAATCAAGACAATGACTGAGAAAAAAAAAAAAGAAAGGAAGGAAAGAAAGAAGGAGGGAAGAACCGAAGGAACAAAGAAAGACGGAAAGAAACTTACTAACGAAGGATGATAGGAAGAATGAGAGATGCAAAGAAAGAAAGAAAGAAAGAAAGAATATAAAGAAGGAAAGAAAGAAATACAAACAGACAGAAAGACGGTCTGCATGGAAGATGGAAAGAGAGAGAGAGAGAGAGAGAGAGAGAGAGAGAGAGAGAGAGAGAGAGAGAGAGAGATAGAGAGAGGAGACTGAAGGACACTTAAAACTGTGATCGGAGATAGGAATGGCATTAATTGGATTTCAAAAATGATATTAATTTTCGGAGAAAATTGGTTTTACACGAAGACATGGCTTGGTCTACAGACGATTTTATAACATTATCCGGCAACATTTCTCCAAGAATTTCAACGCGTATTAATACAACTGATACACGCTGTCTGTTTCTGTCTACTGTTTTCTATCATCTTTCTTCCTTTCTCTCTTTCTTATTTTCTCTTTTAGACTTTCTTCAGATATTTCAATTTGATTTTATTTCATTTCTTTTTTGTTTGTTTGATGGAGGATGGGGTAAGATGGTATTTCTTTGTGTATTTAGTGAGGGTTGGTTGATAAAGTATAGAATTGCGAATGAAGTCTTTTAGATCTGGTAACATTTCTCTCACAGCATTAAGTTCAGCTTTCAACTGAATCGCGTTTTGCTGGAACAAATTACACAATAGACAATTCCACCATCACAGAGCATTGCTATCGTTAAACTTTGCTTTTGATGGTCAGCCAAAGGAACTTAGTAGCATGCTGTGGATGTTGTTGATAATATCGCTAGTTATAATAGTGGTAACAGTTGTAGTAACAACGTTACGTTGGTAATAGAGGTGGCGGTAGAACTGATGGTGGTAGTGGTTGTTAGCTGTATAATCGATATCAATTCTTTCCAAGGAAATTCTCTTCGTATTGTACTGATAGCGCAGTGAATTCTATCTTCTCCATAAACGAGGTCATGAACGGTGCAAATACCTTTCTTTGACAACATAACAAGCCCAGCTAATTTACCACGTTTCAGCTGCTATTTGCCATTTTGGGTTTTTCTTCCATTTTATAAACTCGTTCCCTAAACATTGAAAAATCTTGTAGAAATATCCTTCTTGTATTTCTTTATTATTTATTTCTACGTTTCATTGTCCACCGTCTTTTCTTCCACTCACCCTCTCTCTCTTTCTCTCTCTCTCTCTCTCTCTTCCCTCTCTCTCTCTTTCTCTCTCTCTCTCTTCCTGTCTCTCTCTCTTTCACTTCCCTCTCTCTCACTTTATATATAAATATATATATA
>NC_068981.1:13641840-13647915 GCF_001194135.2 Octopus bimaculoides
ACCAACCACATGGTACCAGGCTCAGTGCCACTGCGTGACACCTTCAGCAAGTGTCTTCTACTATAGCCTCGGGCCGACCAAAGCCTTGTGAGTGGATTTGGTGGACGGAAACTGAAAGAAGCTCGTCGTATATATGTATATATATATATGTGTGTGTGTGTATATGTATGTGCGTCTGTGTTTGTCCCTCCAACATCGCTTGACAACCGATGTTGGTGTGTTTACGTCCCCGTAACTTAGCGGTTCTGCAAAAGAGAACGATATAATAAGTACTACACTTACAAAGAATAAGTCCTGGGGTCGATTTGCGGTGCTCCAGCATGGCCACAGTCAAATGACTGAAACAAGTAAAAGAGTAAAAAGAGTAACTATGACAATTTGAAGTGGTGGGAAATGCGCAGGATGTGGACAATGAAGAGAGTGGACGTGTTACCCATAGTAATTGGCACGCTTGGAAGTATCAGCACCCAACTACCAATATGGCTAAAAAAAAAAAAAAAAAAAAAAAAACAGTGGTACAAATGTAAAGATAGAACATAGAACACCTAGAATAATCACCAAAAGTTCTCCGCAAGGTTGTTGAAGTGTGATCTGTAAATAAGTATTACTTTAGTCTGCCGGCTGTGGACAGCTGACATTTTCCATCATACCCAGCAAAATAAGCCGAGGGTTGTCATAAGGTAATAATGACAGCAAACAACAACGACAATGACGACAACAACAAAAACGATGACGACAACAACAAAAACGATGACGATGATAACAACAGCAACAAGAACAAAAACGACAACGACGACAAGTAACATAGACGATTATAGCACTCAAATGTGGAAGGGCCGAAATTCGGGCTGAGATGTTAAACGCTTTTAATGGTGAGGGTATGTATACTCTGGCTGCGTCATGTATACAAGGTGGCTTGCTCTTCTGGATTGCAAATGACAATCCGGAGGGATAATCCCATTTTTTAAAGAAGACAGAATTTTCTATTTCAATTCTATATTCAAGAGATGAGGAATTATGTACATCATTTATATTTGACAGTTATCTGTCCTCATTTTGTTTGTTGTTAACACAACGTTTCGGCTGACATACCCTCCAGCCTTCATCGGGTGTTTTGGGGAAATTTCGAACCTGGGTTTTCATTCCTAAGGTATTTTTCGATGTTATAATAATATTATAATATTATTATTATTATTATCATTATTATTATAATAATAATAATTATTAGTAGTAGTATTAGTAGTAGTAGTAGTAGTAGTAGTAGTAGTAGTCGTAGTAGTAGTCGTAGTAGTAGTCGTAGTAGTAGTCGTAGTAGTAGTCAGGTCATTGCCTGGAATCGAACTCGGAAACTCGGGGTTAGTAACCCGCGCTCTTAACCACAATGCTATATGGCGTAGTGGTTAATAATAATAATAAAATCGAAAAATACCTTAGGAATGAGAACCCAGGTTCGAAATTTCCCCAAGTCACCCGATGAAAGCTGGAGGGTATATCAGCCGAAACGTTATGCTAACAACAAACAAAATGAGGACAAATATCCATCGAATGTAAATAATGTAATTTTCTATTTGTAGAAAAATGTCCTTGTTGAGCCTCCCCGGTCAAGTTTACGCTAGATGTCTTGGAAGAGAGATGTAGGGAAATTGTGGAATCCGAGCTAGCTGAAGAACAGTGTAGCTTCAGTACTTGATGCAGTACAACCAGCCAGAGACTCAGTGTTTGAGAAATCGTAGCAAAATTGCCACAATATGTACGCTTGTTTTGTGGACTTCGAAAAGACATATGGCCGCGGGACATACTGTACAAGGTTTTGCAGGAGGCTGAGATACGTGGGCAACTTCTGATTGTTATATGAAAGCCAAAATATTTTGTATTTGGGTAAATGAACTGACATGCAGCCCTTGTGAAAGTGGTATCACGATTAGTGGTTGCAGGATGAGGTGGCTCATATTTTTCAGATGACGTGTGCAACTTAGCTCATCATAGGTGACCTCTACCATGCAATAAAAGGATTCGCTTCTGAGCGCTGCAATTTCTATATTGCTGGGGGTGTGTGTAGTATTTGTGCTTTTTCTTATTGTTGTGGGAATGCAAAATCTTCTCGGTATTGCATTGTGTCAGTTTGTTTAATTAGGGGTGCCTGTTGTAGTCTTGTATTCTGTGTCGTGTGTGTAATGCAAGTTGTGATCTACTGTTGGGTATCTAGCTTGCTGGTTGCTGTTTATTTTTATTGGATATTTTCTAAATAGAGTGTCTTGTGTTTGCCGATTGTTTTCTTTGCGTTGTATTATTGAATAGATAGAGTCTTGCATAGGATGTGGGCTGGTCCTAGGTGAGCTATGTTTTGGATAGTGTGTAGTGTTGAGGACCAAGGCATAGCTTCTACGTTTTTGCTCATATTTTTTATCATGCTCAATGCTCCAATTAATGCTAGTATTGTTTTCACCTTCATGACACTTTCGAGGTCTTTGTACTTTGACAATTTCTCTACGTCTTTTTGGGGTAATATTTTCGTCAGAAGGGTCTGCTATGTCTATCAAAAAGCAGTTGTTTTATACCATTTGTTAGCAGTTTTAATTTTATAATGGCGACACATTACCCACTGTAGATATTGACCAACTCAGTCACGTCTTGATTTTTACTTTACAGGTGCTAAAACCTTACACCCAGAGATTAGATGGCCCACTGTTTCAATCCCATCGTTGCAGTATCGGCACTTTGGTTCTACACCATTTTTCCTCACATTGGCTCGATAGTTCCGGGTCAATAAGCTCTGATCTTGAGTAGCCAAGATATTATTATTATTATTACTATTATTATTATTATTATTATTATTATTATTATTATTATTATTATTATTATTATTATTATTATTATTATTATTATTATTATTTATTTATTTATTTATTTATTCATTCATTTATTTATTTTTTTGATGAAAACTCTCAGCTTATTTTGCTGTGTATGATGGAATGTGTCAGCTTTCCACAGCCAGCACACTAAGGGGACACTTGCTTACTGATCATGCTACAAGAACCCGCTAAGAACCCTTGCAGTTGTAAGTAATGCTGATCTTTGTTGATGTTCTATCTTTATATTTGTATTAATCTTTTTTAGTCCTGTTTGTTGTTATGTACTGATACTTCCAAACGCGCTGTTCGCTCCCTTCTTTGCCCACAACCAGCATATTTCTCATTTCAAATTGTCATAATTCTTCAAATTTTCTTCTTTCTCTTTTATTCTGTTGTCATCGAAACAAGATATGTCGATTAATCATGCAAGTTCTTTTTTTTTTCTGTTTTGATCACCACAACGATGTCAATTCCATTTCTTGCCGAGTGTCTTCCCGACACTGTGTACATTGATAGACCATTAAAATAAATACACCAGATTTGTTCATTTACAAACACTTATAGAGTTAAGTAGAAAAAAAGACCTGCCGAACACGTATACAATCCTGTTTCATATAAGTTTAAAAACTTGAATATCTACAATTTTTTGTATTCAAAATCTGTTACTATCAGTGTTGCTGATATTATTATTATTATTATTATTATTATTATTATTATTATTATTATTATTATTATTATTATTATTATTATTATTATTATTATTATTATCATTGTAGTTGTTGTTGTTGTCGTCGTCGTCATTGTTCTTGTTTTTTGCTGTTTTTAGAGCTAGGAAGATGCACCGTATACGAATAACTTGTGTTTAAAAAATATTAGATTACGAATTTGACATTTTTTTTCTTCTCTGTGTATCGTATGGCATAGGTTCAAAGAGATGTGGGATTCTGTTCAAAAATTGTTTTCCCCGAGTAAAAATCATTTAAAAATATTTTTGTTTGGTTTGTTTTCTTTTGTACATAATTCAAAATGGCTTCTCGCATCGGAATGCCACGAAGCTGTTGTCATTAATGGTGGTAATACTAATATATAGAGCAAAACACCCACAGCTGAAAAGCAAAAATTGTGAAAAAACATATTATCATGTTAAAGAAGAAAAGGAAACACTAAAAAAAAGGTAAAAAAGGAAGAAAACAAGCAGCATCTAACAAACAGATATACACAGAGAAAAGTATTGACTTTATGACGCAAAATGGTAACAAAATTGATTTAAACATTCTCATCGAAAAGACAAACAAGAAAACAATTCTCACATACAAATCTTGCCGAGCGTAAATGATAGTGACATTAGATGCAGTTTTGCGAATGTTGCTTGCCAAATAACGTCCCTTGATATGGATAAGATACAGTTGAAAAAATTAAAATGACAGCGATGAATCATTAGCTGAAGAATTTGTCCAAGAACGAGTAAAGAAGAGTAAATTTATACATTTCTATCTTACGATGAGTAAAAGGTTTTTCAATCTACCCTCAATACATCGACAGAAAGAACTGCTGTCCTATGTGTAGAGCAATGTGGTACTCATCGTCCGGTGCATTTCATACGAAAATATAAGTTCTAGTATTCTAGCTGAAAGCAAGGATAATATAAAATGCACTTTTTCATTGCATAATATCACATTCTTGCGTTGAACCGTTTATTTTGTCCTTTTTTTTTCATCTGCTTAATTTGGCACTTACATACCCAACATTCGGGTTAATTTCTTCCATCTCCTTTCGTAATTTTTTGCCGTCATAAGTTTCTTCTCCAGACATGCTTTTCCTCTAGAGGTTAACCAAAGCATGCCCGGAGACGAAGGTGCCTGATGCGATACCTCTTCCACGCGTCTTCTATATAAAAACTCTTTCGCTATAGCTATTACGGTTAGAAAAGAAAATTTCTCTTCTCCTATTAGAGGAGACGGTGGAACAATCTTAATAATCGATTCGGCTGACAGCTGTACTCCCTCCAACTGTGACAGTACCTGTTCTGCAGAAACCCACAGGTTCGAGAGACTCGGACACTGTACGAGTACATGCAGAAAGTTTTCGTTGCTCTGCCCGCAACGTGGGCACGTAGGCGAAACCATGACGCCGTGTTTCATGAGTTTGTCTAAAACGATTTGAGCCAGCGTAATCTACGCGAGCATCACGGATTGCTTGATGTTGCTTAACACCACTAACGTGTGTGACGTACCCAAAAAGTTTTCCAGGTTTTGGGAAAAGTCAGGCTTTTCTTATCCCTACTGGGGCATAGAGCGTCACCAACCTGAAGGCTTTACCACAACTGAGAGTTACATCTAGGACTACCAGCCTGCCTTCCGAATCGACAAAGATTGTTGCATTTTCTAGTTTGAGCGCCTTCCCGAGTAGAACTACAACTCCCCTCGCATCTCCCGGTTGACACGGAGAAATGAATTTCTCGTAGTCGTTTAGGAGCGGCGCAAAGTCCTGCAGAGACGAACGAGTGAAGAGGAGCAGAAACAATATACACAACGGCCTGTTCCAAAGAGAGCTATTACAACAGTAATCCCAATTACATCACTAAATACGGCACCGAATTTAATTGAAAATTCACCACTTTCCCCGAGTTAACCGTAGACGGCAATCACACGTCAGAAACTACCCAAGAATGAACCATGTTAGAGAAGTAAAACTATTTAGAAATAATACATTTCTAAATCTCTCAGAGAGATTTATGCTGTAGTGATACAATGAAGTAGTTGTATGCTGTCAACTTAATGTGACAGTCCCCTCAAGGGAATAATACTACTGTTCGTTAGACTTAGGAAGCGGTGCAGCTTCCTAGGTCTAACCAACAGTAGTATTATTCCCTTTTAATTGACTGTCACATTAAGTTGACTGCATACAACGAAGTCAAACTAATCCCTAGAATCAACAAAATTCAATGTATAGAGCAAATATAACGAACGTATGAGAAGATTGTGAGATGAAGAAAGAGTACTGGAAACACTGAAAGGAGAAACTACATCGGAAAAATGCTACTAAGCATTTTGTCAGGCGTGTGAGATACTCAGTCAGCTCACCGCCTTTCTTGATACATTAATTCGTATCAATTTGGAAAGGAGGAGAGTAATTATAAACCAAAGACCATTTAGGAACTTCAAACCATAAAACTCTTTGCAAAATAATAAAGGAAAGATTTATTATCATTAAAATATATATG
>NC_068981.1:13648083-13654704 GCF_001194135.2 Octopus bimaculoides
TATATATATATATATATAAATATAAGTTTATTCATGACAGCGATGTGAAAGATGAAGCGACAAAATGATAAACGTTCTCGTTATGGCTTTCTTTAACGTGACCAAGATAAGTAGAGTATAAGGAATGTAGAGTACAAAGATATAACGTTTATTTTGAAGTAACCTAATAAAGTATGTAAAAGTAGACGAAATGTTTGTGAGAACGAGAGAACTGTGAGTAGTAGTAGTAGTAGTAGTAGTAGTAGTAGTGGTAGTGGTGGTGGCGGTGGTAGTAGTAGTAGTAGTAGCAGCAGAATAAACTGATATTTCAGAATATTTTGATATTCAATAGCATTAACATCACTCTCTGTCTCACATACAGACACCTACGCGTACACACAAACACACACACACACACACGCTACGCTTTTTGAAGTTTGCCTGTTGATACATCTTACATGACCAACGTTTAGTTAAATCCAGGCTAACAAAAACGTCGAGTGCAAGGCTGAGATCTCTTTTTTATTTGTTACTTGTTTCAGCCATTGGTTTGAAGCCACCCTGGGACACCGTCTTGAAGGGTTTAGTGAAGCAAATCGACTACAATACTTATTTTACTCACAACCGGGTGTATAGCAGAGGTTACTTATTCATGGTGCTGTGCAGTGGAACAGAACCTGAAATCACGTGGTTCCAAAGCGCGCTTCTTAACCACACAGCCATTCATGAAGAAGTTAAATAAAGCTTGGATAACACTCAGAAATTTCACCTCTGCTTGAGTAACAACTCGTTTTGTTATAGCCATTTGGAAAATAAAAAAAAAACAGAAAATAAAACAAAAGCAAAACAAAAGCAAAACAAAGGCAAAACAAACAAAACAAAGCAAAAAAAAAAACGTTAGTCATAACACCTTCAGGAATAGACTGACAAACGAAAACCATCATCTCTTGGACAGTATTAGATATATTATAGGTACTAGCTGAATAGCCCGTTGTTGTCGGGCAATTTTTACAACATAATGTCTTATATAATTTTTTGTTTATTCCATGTCAGAACATACCTTTTTCGACAGATAGGCCTCTTGATCAGGACAGTTTTGTGCAATTTTTCGCATATCTGCGGAATAGGAAAAGTAGAAAAAGTATCAAAAAATAAGTTTCTGAAGTTCTTTCCTTTTGCAAGAAGGTTATGGAAAAAACTTTTTGTCTCATACACTCATTAGCACTTATTCCATCTCCAAATCAAATTTGAAGCGAATCGAATGTTAAATGCAAAAGTTATTGAGCGAATAAAAAGTTGCAATAAAATTGGAAAAAAATCGTTTTTATGCGGCTTTTTGCCCTCTCCTTACAGCCTAAGTAAAATATTTTTCCTTAATAGTAATCCTCGTAACATTTCCCACTAGTTTCTTAAATTTGAAGTGAATCGGTTGAGAAATGCAAAAGTTATTGCAAAAAAATATTTTCCTTATGGAAATTCCCATTCAAAACTCCTATTGATTTTTTTCAATTGGCCGCTGATTTGCAATTATCGATTTTTTTTTCAACAATCTGAGTATGGCATGAGGTTTCCAGACATGAGTTCTACTCACGTGTCAAGTCTCATCAAAATCGATAAAACGATGTCGGAGGAGTTAGCTAACAACTCCGCAAACAAACACAACCACAGACAGAATTCCTCACATATTTAGAAGATTACGGAGCTCAAAATCATCTGCTTCACAGAAAATTCTCATCAACAGCAAACATACTCCAATCTTTACACAATAAGCTCAATCTACATTATTTTCATTATTTATATTTCACGAATATTTGTCCTCATCTTGCTTGTTTTTAACACAACGTTTCGACTGATATACCCTCCAGCCTTCATCAGGTGTCTTGGTGAAATTTCGAACCTAAGTTCTAATTTCTAAGATATTTTTCGATGTTGTTATTATTATTATTATTATTATTCAGGTCACTGCCTGGAATCGAACTCGGAATCTTGGGGTTTGTAACCCGCGCTTTTAACCACTACGCCATATGCCGACGCAAATTTAAAACTGTCTTGGGAATACCAAAGTGAGAGACGCAGAATGAGCGCTCCACTGTGGTTGAGCACTCCAAGGACATGCGTAGTCTTAACGAATTTTTCAGGAGTAATTCAGCATAACATAGAATGTGACAAGGCTGCCCCTTTTGTATTACTGGTACAACTCATTTTGTTTGTTGAGTGCACTGGAGCAATGTGAAATAAAGTGTGCTACTCAAGGATATAACGCCCGAAATCGAACTCACAACTTTACAATCGTGATCCGCATACCCTAGACACTAAGGCACGTGCCTTCACAGCTGCAAGAGAAAATGTGAAGAAATGGAAAAAAAAAATGTACGATACCAGGAAGAATGTCCGCCGTTCACATTGCAAGTCTCAGGTCGAATATACGTACAACCATGCATATGCGCGAATATGTGTGTGTGTTTTATCCTTCATGAGGCAACGCAGTGAAAGTTTTAGCCGAAGAAATTAACATTTGTGCATATTTATATTTTACGGAGATGTACTTGCATAGCAAGTGACCTGATCTGAGATTGTGTGGTGAAACAAAAACAATTGCGGAGTGAAAGGTGTTTATAAGCCATTTAAAAACACACAAAAACTGTTAGATTCACTTCAACATTTAAATTCAATTTGCCAAAATATTTTCGTCGCTTTGAGACTGCGACCTGTTCGCTGACAAAATTCCGTTCTGAACAGAATTTAGATTAAATGTTGAAGAGGATCTAACGGTTTTCGCATATTTTTACGTCAGTTAACTATTCCGAAACGCTAAGTTATGGGTCCATATAGAGACTATTTCTAGTTGTCAAGCGGCGGCAGAGGACAAACCCAAGCATAACGACACGCACGCATATATACATATAATTACTTATCTGAATACTTACTTATATGTATACTTACATATACATATATCTACATATACTTACCTATCTGTGTTAGACGTGTGTGAATGCATGGTTGTGTGTGCGTGTGTGTGTACGTACGCGCGTTTAATCTCGTCACTAATGCTAAGGCTACGGACAACATGTGAAGGATATGCTATGTTCAATTAGGGGTACTTTTTGGTTATCTCACCCCCATTGAAAAACTGGGTTATCTTCCCAACTAGAAAAATTGTTTAACTCAATAAAACAAAAAAAAAATGATAAATTATTAAACATGAAAATTGAAAAAAATAAGACATCTTATTGAATCTCTTTTACTCTATTCTTTTACTTGCTTCACTCATTTGACTGCAGCCATGCTGGAGCGCCGCCTTTAGTCGAGCAAATCGACTCCCAGACTTATTGTTTGTAAGCCTAGTACTTATAATATTGGTCTTTTATGCTGAACCGCTAAGTTACGGAGACATAAACACAAAACGATCGGTTGTCAAGCTATGTTGGGGGTACAAACACAGGCACACACACATATACACACACATACATACACATATGCATATACATATATACGATGAGCTTCTTTCAGTTTCCGTCTACTGAAAGAAGGCTTTGGTCGGCCCAAAACTATACCAGAAGACACTTGCCAAAGGTGCCACGCAGTGGAACTGAACCCGAAACAATGTGGTTGGTAAGCAGGCTACTTACCACACAGCCACTCCTGCGACTATAATAACATTCTTTATAACAAGTCATACCATTTTTAGAAATAATACATTTCTAAATCTCTCAGGGAGATTTATGCAGTAAGTGATACGATGAAATAATTGAATGGTGTCAACTTAATGTGACAGTCCCCTGGAGGGAATAATACTATTCCCTTCAGGGGACTGTCACATAAAGTTGACAACAAATCATACCCTGCTTGTTGAGGAGACCAAAAGTGGACAATGTGTTGAAGTATTGAATCAAAAGAATCTAACCCTTTTAATTAATCTCTTTTCGCCACATAAACTCAGCTTTTTAGTGGGGAGATAAACCAGTTTTTTAACAGCAATTTTTTAATGGATGCCCAATTATGAAAGTCGCTTTCTATCCAATTCGTCTTTCCTATGAAACAGAAATCATTAACAAAACACTGAACGAAACCTAAATACTTGACGATCGAGGAGAGCTACAGAGGCTTTTAAAACTGAGCAGCACCAATCTAAAGTAAGCAAATCTATTCGATCTTTTCGTAGTTAAGTGCGTTGTCCAAAGACTCAACTGTGTTGATGTAACACGAACCAGAGAAATACCTGCGGCTCTATATTACACTATCGATTCAGTCATCTAAATTCTCTCTTTATCTGTTCGTTCAATCGCTCTCTTCCAGTCGTATAGGCTTAAATAGGGATACGTAGAATCACATATATACACTGAAATGCATATTTTCTGCCGCGCAAGTACACATACTTAAATTCATATATATACAACGGCACCACTCAAATGTACGTACAGACACAAACATAGACATTCACATAGAAACACAGGCATATACACATACATATAGAAATAGAGAGACTGTGAGATAGACAGATAGAGAGGCGGGAAAGCGAGAAAGGAGGAGAGAGAGAGAGAGAGAGAGAGAGGAAAAGCGATTAATTTGCAAAATGTCGAAAGGAAGACACACGGATATTGGAGTCAATAATCAGTATCTTCCATTACACACACACGCGCGCGCGCATACATACACACACAACACACACAGACATGCAAACAGATAAATGCATATATAGGCATAAACATAAATACATATATGTATATTTACATATCACTATCTATCTATCTATCTATCTATCTGTCTGTCTGTCTGTCTGTCTGTCTGTCTGTCTGTCTGTCTATCTATCTATCTATCTATCTAGCCATCTACCTATCTATCTATTTATCTGTCTATCTATCTATCTATCTATCTATCTATCTATCTATCTATCTATCTATCTATCTATCTATATCTCTCTCTCTCTCTCTCTCCATCTACCTATCTGTCTATCTATTTATCTATCTACCCGGTCTATCTATCTATCTACCGACCATATCTACACACACATGCACACACACACACACACACACACACACACACACACACACACACACACACACACACACACACACACACACACACAGACGTACACACACAGACACACACGCACGCACACAAACACATACACGCATATACACCAACGCCACGCACATGCATGCTTCAAGAAAGAGCTTACTCCGGCAATACTTCTTAATTTACTAAAATTACAAATTACTGCCATTTTCTCACAGTTGGAACTGATATGTTTGCTGCATCCGGAGATATTGGCAATGCTAAAAGTATTGGCAAAGATGCAAGTGAGTTGAGTAGGAAAAGTATTGATCCAATAGTCGAGATGCAACCAATTATCCACCGAGTAATATTTAGACATTTTGCAGCCAGCGCCATCTACATATAAATAAAAGACTGGTAGTGTTCTCGAGGAAAAAAAAAAAAAAAAAAAATTTAGAACTCATTTCTTGATATAAAGTAAAGCAAAGAAAAAATGTTTCGCTATGACCATGATGTTGGTGATACTGATCTAATGATGCTGGTCCTGATTTTAAGCGCGCGCATAGTGATGTGGAATAGTGTGTGCAGTGATCATCATCGTCATCGTCGTCGTCGTCGTCATCAGCATCATCGTTGCCGTCGACATCGTCATAATCATCATCATCATCATCATCATTATCATCATCGTCATCAGCATTGTCGTCGTCGTCGTCATCGTTGTCGTCGATGTCATCGTTGTCACCATCACTTGCCTCCCCTTCCACCTCCTCCTCCTCCTCCTCCTCCTCTGCCTCTTCCTCCTCTTCCTCCTCCTTGTCGACGTCATCATCATCGTCGTAGCTGGAGTCGCCGCTGGCGCCGTCGTCTTCGTCTTCGTCGTCGTCATCACTGTGGTGGTGGTCGTCGTCGTCGTGATCGGCGTCGTCATCGTCACCATCATCATCATCATCATCATCATCATCATCATCATCTTCATCATCATCGATTTCGCTTTCGTTGTTGTCGTCGACAACATCATGTTCCTACTCACCCTGCTCCTCCTTCTCCTTCTCACCTTCATCTTCATCATCATCGTCATCATTGTCATCAACATCATCGTTGCCATCGACATCATCATCATCATCATCATCATCATCGTCTTCACCGTCATCGTCATCGTCATCCGTCCCCATTGTTGTTGTAGTCCTCGTCACAGCCATCACGAATACCACAAGGCGTCGTCCTTATCACATCTTGCATCGCCAGTGACAACCTCATCATCAGCAAACAGCATCCACACCGTTTCCTGTCGTCATCTTTCTTGCAATATACACCGATAATATAGCCGTCAGCTCTCCGGCCTACATTATCACCACAATCACCACCACTACCACCACCACCATCACCACCACCGCCGCCGCCGCCATCACTTGCAGCATCAGAACCAAAACCCGCCCGCCCCCACCACCACCACTAACACCGCCGCCATCACCTGCAGCATCAGAACCACCACAACCACCACCACCATTATCAACATAAATTGCCCACATGGTCATGCAGGTACTCTGAATACACGAGTGCGCATGTGCACAAAAGCGCATATGGATACACACACTCAAACACACACACACACATCCAAAAATTGCAGACGCACGCGCGCCTCGAACG
>NC_068981.1:13654714-13656447 GCF_001194135.2 Octopus bimaculoides
CGACGATGCCGACTATGACGACGGTGATGACTGTATTATACTGGCAGTTTAAAAAAAAAAACTTTTTCATTAAAAATACATTCAGTATTCATTCTTTTTATTTATATATTTCAAACAGACATTGTTCAGAGGTGCAACACATTTCTATAGAGCTGTAGATATCCTTTTTGTAAATCAATGCCAAGGTTAGACGAATTAAGATCTAATCCGTCACGCACATGCTTACTATTTACCATATCGTTGTTTTAAGTAATTTAAGTTTTCCATCTTTCCTGGGAAGCGAACATCAAAGACGCTTTCCTCATAAAATTCTGAAAAAAAAAAAAAATGGTTAGAAGGCAATATGTCTTCCTGTAAAAATAGGATCTTGAAGATTTGTTGGAATCAGACTTCATTCGATGCTCAGGAGTTTTTGACTAACCGTGAATGAGACAAAATATATTACCAGTGAATTGTCGGAAGCCGATGGGAAAGCAAACCATTTGAACTGGCTCAAGAAGACAAGTACTGCAGTAAGAACGTGCATTGTAGATGATAGAAACGTCTGGCCTAGAATCGCAAATCTAATTATAAAAAGATCGTTTTGTTATACAAGACTTTTGTCGCTTTCATTGGTGTGTAGGTGCCCCCCCCCCCGTGGAGGTGCAATGGCCCAGTGGTTAGGGCAGCGGTCTCGCGGTCATAGGATCGTGGTTTCGATTCCCAGACCGGGCGTTGTGAGTGTTTATTGAGCGTAAACACCTAAAGCTTCACGAGGTTCGGCAGGGGATGGTGGCGAACCCTGCTGTACTCTTTCCCCACAACTTTCTCTCACTCTTTCTTCCTGCTTTTGTTGTGCCTGTAATTCAAAGGGCCAGCCTTGTCACACTGTGTCACGCTGAATATACCCGAGAACTACGTTAAGGTTACACGTGTCTGTGGAGTGCTCAGCCACTTGCACGTTAATTTCACGAGCAGGCTGTTCCGTTCATCGGATCGACTGAAACCCTCGACGTCGTAAGCGACAGAGTGCCAACAACAACAGGTGACCCCCCCCCCCTGGGAGCTCTGATGTCACAGTGGAGGGCGCTGAATTATCTGCAGAGCTGCTTCGGCATCTGATGAGACGTCGACTTCTGCATTCGGATACGGAGTTCAGCTTCACCTTCAGTACACAAATGTTTACCTTAAAATCGCTCCATTCTGAGCAATACTCTTTTACTTGTTTCAGTAATTTGACTGTGGCCATGCTTGAGCACCGCCTTTACTCAAGGTCCCACGCAGTGGGACTCAACCCGGAACCATGTGGTTCGTATAAGCAAGCTACTTACCCCACAGACACTCCTATGCCTATGTAAAGGTTATGTAACTTTCTGAGAAACGGCATGAAATTTAAAGTTGCAAATGAATTCCTTCTCTACGACACACTCCTATGTTTCGATGCAGTATATAAAAAAATTCAATTGACCGACTGCTATTTATGATATGATTTCAAGAGTGCATGTCTGCTTGCGCACAAATTGAGACTAATCGTATAAACCGCTGGATATCCAAACACGTTTACTGTTAAATGCATAAAAGCACATTTGTCATATTGTCTCAAGATGTTCGTATTTCAGATTCAATCAGTCACTTGGATATTTTTATAGCACATATATATTCTAATATATTTCAAATTTGTACAGTACACACCAAGTAAATATCAAAAGCATTGAGAAGCTAATGCCTGTTGAGCTAGCACTACCCCCCCCCCC
>NC_068981.1:13656495-13658683 GCF_001194135.2 Octopus bimaculoides
CCACACACACACAAGGCGGTGAGCTGGCAGAAAAGTTAGCACGCCGGGCGAAATGCTTAGCGGTATTTCGTCTGTCTTTACGTTCTGAGTTCAAATTCTGCCGAGGTAGACTTTGCCTTTCATCCTTTCGGGGTCGATTAAGCAAATACCAGTTACACACTGGAGTCGATATAATCGACTTAATCCGTTTGTCTGTCCTTGTTTCTCCACTCTGTGTGTAGCCCCTTTTGTGCAGCAAAGAAATGACACACACATACACACGCACACACACATACACACACATTTATTTGTGTATGTGTGCATGTGTATACACACACACACACACACACACACATATATATATATATATATATATATATATATATATATATATATATATATGTGTGTGTGTGTGTGTGTGTGTGTGTGTGTGTGTGTATACAAACATATATATATATATATACGTTTGGGTATACATACATACACACACACACACACACACACATATATATTAGTCACTGTGAGGGTATTTAGACCTCTTATAGGGATATTTTTATCCAAGATACACTGGTTTAATATATTGCATTTTCAAGAGCTATTTCTTCAATGAATATATAATGAAATATCATAAAATATCAAATGTTATTATTCAGTTTGGAAAAGGAGAAATTCAATTGATATAAATTAATTCATTAATTAATTACCATCGTTACCTTACCTACAATTGTTTCATTTCACACCCAATTCAAATACTCCAATAGACTTTGCAATAGTCTGGTCGAGTATTTTAAGTGATCAAAATGTAATCTCTGTATTGTCGTTTTTCATGCCCTGAAGATTTTCCACCCAAGGTATTTTGAAATGCAAACGTATACGCATTGTAATATAAATTGGAGATGAAATGAAACAATTGTAGGTAAGGATGAAAATTGATTAATAAGTTTATTCATATCCATTGAACCTCTCCATTTTTAAACTTAAAAGCACACAAACACATATATATTTTCGATATTGTTCTGAGAAAATAAGTTTGTTATGGTTTTTCAGAAATGCATACGTAATGATATATTCTAAGTGCTTTTGAACTATCCAAGGCCGGGGTGAAGTGTTCATGAGTAGCCTACAGTTTACGCGCATGTGCGAACACAAATAACCTCTCATTTGTATGTTTGAATATCTCCGCTGCTTCATTTGCAATTTGTTTTTGATAAAACTCATTCAAAAATTTTCAATGTTTTTTTCTTAAACATTTTCTATCATTAATAGTGTGCTTATGTATCATTGTCTTTTTTTCAGTTAATAGTCTTCATTTAGTTACCATATTTTTTGAAATATTGAATGCACGTTTTATTAAGAACCGCTTTGCAATAATATACCTTATAGCGGTTTGCTTCAAAATTTACATTTTCAACTGTTTCATGCTTTACTGGCGTTCTTCTAAGAATTAATTTAACAACAGTAAATATATTTTTAGTGTTTTTTTCTTCACCATAAGATTAAATTGCTATTAAATACGCACATATCGACTTGCTTCACCTCACTTACATATTTTGTGTAATAATATTTGAATATATATCTGCAACACATTTCTTCTGTTTGGTTTGTAACAAAGGGGTTTACAATAGTATGAATGAGACGAATTTAATTTTTCTTTATATGTAAACGTAGGTAAGATAACGATATTTACGATAGTATTGTGTTTAGTAACGAATAAAAGCTATATGAAAAAATGAATCGATGCGTGTGTGTGTGTGTGTGTGTGTGTGTGTGTGTGAGAGTGAGTGTGTGTATGCATGATTATATGTATATATATATGTGTGCATGTGTACATGCACACACACACACACACACACACACATATATATATATATATACAAGTACCCGCACACACAAACACATACATATATATACATAATTTTATGCAGTAATTTTTCTTTGCTTTATAAATGCATGTTCTTTAAACATAATTGCATTTCATCTTATAAATCTATTTTACGTTTTCCACGGTTACCATTCGAGCTTACATCATGCTGTATGTCGTGTAGTGCTTTTTTCACATGCATTATTGTATCATATATTCCAATGTACACAATATAGGATTAAATAACAGAGAGCACATCAGTGTAAAACATGTACTTAAAGATAATGAGTTATATGTATGTATGTATGTATGTATGTATGTATGTATGTATCTATCTATCTATCTATA
>NC_068981.1:13659236-13663059 GCF_001194135.2 Octopus bimaculoides
TATATATAAAATCATTCATTTATTATCATTTCAGTTAATAGAAATGAAAGATATTTTACCTTACTATACATGATTCCGACATATGCGTAATACCGTATTTCAAACATTTTATATATATATATATAGATATATATATGTAAGATTAATTTATTCAAATATATCCAGTTTTATTACTAAATAGATGGAATTTATTGTAAGTAAGTAGTATTACCATTAACATTTAAATAGTATTACCATTAACATTTATAGAAATTAATTTGGTTTTAAATATACTTCTAATGGATATTTGATCCAACTAACAGAACCATAAAATATTTCGTTCGTTTGTCCTTTAAGTTACTATGAGTCAATGACGTAATACACTTAATACATATCTCGTAGAAACGTAATACGCAATTCCTCGGTATATAAATAAGTAATCTTAATGTTATGAATTCTGAATTTATTTTATTTATACGTACTTACTATTACAATATAAAATATAGATAATTTTTTTATCTTTATTTTATCTTATTTTATTCCCCTTACACCTTTCTTTCACCTCTTTTTGAACAAATCTAGAATTATCTACAACTATATATAACCTATGTATATTTAACAGAGGCTTAAACATAATATCTATCTATCTAACGTTAAAGACTTTCTGTATTCCCGAGCGTCAAACTAATACATCCTTTTGTTGTTTACACCACCTGTCCTCGTCTGTTGTTTTTTTTCGTACATTCTCCCATATATATATATATATATATATATATATATATATATATATATACATATATATATATATATAGCAATAAGAAAATGGAGGGGAATATGTGGTACTCACCAACTTGCAGACACTGTACTATGTTAATTAACTTGTTTATCTTTCAACCAAAAGGACAATAAAGACAATGTACGAACATATGTAACACACTATGTCATATCAACAATCAAAGATTAAAATTTTAAAATTCAAAAGGACATGTATATAATATTTCGGAATATAAACATACCTTCTTCAGATAACCCTAGGGATTGATCAATCCTTAGGGATAGCTGAAGAAGAAATTTTTGTATTCCGAAATATCATATCAGACTATAAATGATTAAATTACACCAGTTATTATAGTCCATTGCAGTTATTATAGTGCATTGTTGTGCCATTCAAAACACATAATTACCATTAATTATTATTGTTTACAAACAATACACAATGCTTCAAGCGAACTACAATACTCTCGTAATAATAATAATAATAATAATAATAATAATAATAATAATAATAATAATGTTTCTTAACTTATTTTCAGGGAAATTTAAAATACGCACAAGAAATTGTAGATATTCCAGTTTTGGGGAGTTATTTTTCTGTTGTTCTGCGGGTTGTATTACATATCCACAGTTTTCGAATAATGAAAGGAAGCGGTTGGAATTTTCCTATGCTTTGATTGATGATGGTGTCACAATAAAAACACTGGTAACTGCGTAACCTGATAATCGCTACCTCATATGACTGACAATGAGAAAACAAAATATGAATAAAGGTGGTAATGAAACTGAAGCCCTTGATGGTGACAGGCTCAGAGATACTGGTCTGACTCCAGCCTGTCGTTATCCAACAAGGGACCAGCACACACGGCCTAGACAGAACAAACAAATCAATGCTGTGGTCATGGAGTGTTACTACTCTGAGCAACCCATAGACGAAAATGGTGTTCATCTTAGGGGATACCGACAACGTATGTATGATCAATGGAGATAAAGAGGATTGTTTCAACTCACGGAACAGAGATTATATGATCAAACCAGAGCAATAAGAAAAAAATCTCTGGTTCACAGAAGTAGAGCTCGAGGCTATCAAAAGAGGAGACGATGGAAAAGCAGAGGAAACGATGAAAATACAATTCCTACTGACGAAAGTACAGGCGAACGATAGCGACATTATTTGCAACCTTAAAAAACTGATCGGTGGAAATTGAACCAAGAATCGAAAAATGTGAATGAAATTCTGAAATACATCAGAACAAACAACATCAGAGAAACAACTACTTTGATCACGGCAGCAAGTATTGCTGTGGGAGAAAACGTAGGTGTTGATGTTAAGAAAAAGAAATATAATCTGAGAGACAAAAGAAAATGTCCATGGGGGAAAAGAAGACTATAGGTGGGGTTAAATATGCTCTTGAAGGACCGAAAAGAAAAGGGGGATCTTTAAGGGCTGAAAGTGATAATGCAGGAACTTAAACGACAAATTATAAAGAAAGCAAAGATAGTAAGATACGACCAAAGAATGGAGGGTTACCAGCAGAATAGGTTATTCAGAGTAGACCAGGAGAGATTCTACAAAGAAATAAATCGAGAGCGTACAGAAGAAAAGTTGACACTAGATAATATTGCAAGACAAAGGTTCTGGAGTGACATCTGGAGTAAAGACAAGGAGCACAAGAAGGATGCTGAATGGCTGAAAGAACTGGAACTAACAGCAGCCTATCCAAAACAGGCAGAAATAGTCATTTCAGTTAAGGAAGTGAAGGAAATTAAGAAAATATGGGCAACTGGAAGACCCTCGTACCAGATGGAGTTCAAGGCTACTGGATCAAATGATTTTGCGAATGGTATATATCTCGTTAAATGCCGACCAAGTACTAGGCTTACAAAAAATAAGCCTTGGGGATCGATTTGCTCGACTAAAGGTGATGCTCCAGTATGGCAGCAATCAAATGAATGAAACAAGTAAAAACATAAAACAATAAAACAATGAAAAACGTAAATCATTCGACACTGAATATGTTCTTTTATTCTTTATTCTTTTACTTCTTTCAGTCAGTTGACTGCGGTCATGTTGCAGCACCGCCTTTAGAAGAGCAAATCAACCCGAGGACTTATTTTTTGTAAGCCTAGTACTTATTCTATCGGTTTCTTTTTCCGAACCACTAAGTCACGAGGGCGTAAATACACTAGCATCGGTTGTCAAGCGATGTTGGAGTTTGAGATGAACACAGACACGCAAACATATGCATACATGCATGCACACATACATTCATACACACACACACACACACACACACACACACACACACACACATATATATATATATACGGTGGGTTTCTTTCAGTTTCCCTCTCCCAAATCCACAGGTCGGCCTGAGGCTATAGTTGAAGTCACTTGCACAAGGTGCCACGCAGTAGGACTGTACTGGGAACCATGTGGTTGTCAAGCAAGATACCCACCACAGAGCCTCTCCTTATTATACACGACGGGTTTCTTTCAGTTTCCGTCTACCAAATCCACTCACAAGGAATTGGACAGCCATATGCTATAGCAGAAGACAATTGCCCAAGATGCCACGCAGCTGGACTTAACCCAAAACCATGCGGTTGGTAAACAAGTTTCTTACCACACAGCCGCTAATATGATGCCTATAGATACACATTTAAATACTGACAAGTTTCTCTTCTTAAGAATATAAAACCAAATCAAGCTTTCAGAGATAATTATCCAAAATAACGATATTAATGTACAGTACAACGTAAATAGCCATTTAATAATGTAAATTTAAACATTTACAAAATGGAGTATTGATAAAACTTGGCTAATTCTAAACAATTTTAAGGATGGCTTTTTTCTTCTTTCAATATTACCATCAGGAAATAGCAGACTATCGATAATCGCTTTAGGGCGTTTATTAAAGTCTAGCAAAAGTTACTGGTGTAAATGTAGTTTAATTCCTAAATATACACATTAAACACTCACGCTAACAATCACACACTAATATACACACATGCATTCATACATAGACATACATACATACATACATATATATATATATATATATACATA
>NC_068981.1:13663653-13669732 GCF_001194135.2 Octopus bimaculoides
AGTAACCGATAGAATAAGTACTAGGCTTACAAAGAATAAGTCCTGGGGTCGATTTGCTCTACTAAAGGCGGTGCTCCAGCATGGCCGCAGTGAAATGACTGAAGCAAATAAAATATTGTATATATATATATATATATATATACATATATATATATATATATATACATACATACATACATACATACTTACATACATACGCAAACACACAGACACATGCATACACACATATATTTTCATTTACACACACGCACACACATAAATATACATATACATACATACACACACACACGCACGCGCGCGCACACACACACACACACACACACACCCACCCACCCACACACACACACACACACACACACACATATATATATATATATATATATATATATATATATGGTAAAAAAAAGTCTAGGTAGAAAATACTAAACTGATTTTATCGCTTTTGAATATATTGTTTTTAATATTTGCGTAGGTGTTATTCTAAACAGCAGTTGTAGTAAAGTAAGAAAGAGGAAGAAGAAGATGATGAAGAAGAAGGAGACATGGAGGAGAGAAAGAATAAGAAAATGCAGGATGGTAGGATAATAGTAGGATGTTAAATGGTCAAGTGACCTAAAAGTGACGCGTTGTGGATTATAGAAGTGATTGGGTCTGTTTTAAATGAATTCTTGTGTATCTCTTTTGAATGTATCATTTTTAATATTTGCGCGTGTGCTATTCTAATGTCGTGGTGGATAATGTCGTTTGTTGTAGATGCGATCAAAAGGGATCTGCATTTTGTAATAAAGAGAGGCTCTTTAATAATTCGTTGGCTACAGGTTGTATCGTCCCTGAATTGAAAGAGGGGAACAATTCTGAAGCCTGGATTTTTGTTATTGGCGCAAATGTCGATGTGTTAGCTGAATGCTATTTTTCCGTTTTTCTAAATTTTGATCTGGGATCTGTGCAAAAACATCCTTTGACGTAGACTGTGTTTTGTTTGGCCTATGTATTGTGTATGTGTATGTGGGTAGATGTATCTGCGCGTGTACGTGCTTCTCTCCCACGTTGCCTGACGGACTGTGTTGATTTATTTACGTCCCAGCTTTTTAACGCTCCTGTAAAAGAGATAGAAAGAATAAGTACTAGACTTAAAAAACATATTAGTAGTGGAGTAGTCCTGATCGACAACTCTTCAAAGTGGTGCACCAGCAGGGCCATGCTCTGTTGACTGAAACAAGTACGAGATAAAAGTAATTAGTTCTAGAAACCTGGAGGCATAAATTAAATACCAATTTCGTTGATGAGTCTGAGGTGTGCATGTGATAATGAAATTCAACTGTGTAGAAATTTGGTGCAGCACAATTTAAATCTCTAAGTGGCGGTAGTGATGGGTGTGTGGTGTATGCGTGGTGAAGTGAGTCAAATATCGTGAGTCACCTTATTTACAGAATTTATTGGCACTACTCTAATTCAAGCTGTTTGTTAATTGTTGGCTTCTGTTTTTCTCTTATTTTATATTATTATTTCACAATGCAAATATTTCTTTTATCCGCAGGCTATCGATGTTGCGATCTACAGTTACTGCGTTATTCTTGTTCATGTCTGTATGTTTTTGCGATATTCTTTAATTTGGAATTTCTGTGGAAGAATCATGCTGCTAATGTAACATTTATTCGTTGCATTTGGTGCACAAGATCTGACATGCATAGTGCCATACGAAAGTATGCGCATATCTGTAATGCAGATAAAGAAGTTTGCGTCGCACAAAGGAACGTTTCTTCGACAAACATTTTCGTTTCTTAAGTCCTGAGGGGTTCAATTATATATTTTATTTCTTTATTGCCCACAAGGGGCTAAACATAGAGGGGACAAACAAGGACAGACAAAGGGATTAAGTTGATTACATCCACCCCAGTGCATAACTGCTACTTTATTTATCGACCCCGAAAGGGTGAAAGGCAAAGTCGACATCGGCGGAATTTGAACTCAGAACGTAACGGCAGTCGAAGTTCAGAAAACCAATCAAAATTTGAAAAAACCAATAGTAGAGGGACAAGGCAAAGAAAATTCAACAATCTGCATTGTGAACCATTCCATTGACGCTTTTGATAATTTGCTTATTGGAGGTATATATTGAGCACTAAACACCATTGGTCAAAACACCGAGGAGGTTTTTTAATGATGTTATGTAATGTCTCAACAAGCAATTATGTAATGTTGGCAGTTAATTTACCGAAACCTGTGTATGTTTTATAAGCATAAAATACCATAAATGTTTTCTGTTTTTCATTAATGCTATTCCGTCGCTCGTATTACACTCACCTGCTTAACCCATTGCTTGATACCCCACGTCGTACCTTACTTCCTATCAGAGCAGAGTGTGCGATGTACTGCTGAGCCTGAAATTTAGTTACGTGCTACGCTTCATAGCGTTTATGTATTCTATGTGTATGCATATATATGTTAGTAATAATATCGGCTAAGTATTCTGCATTCCTTTTATGAGGCATATTTGATTTCCATTTTCTTTTGTTTCTTTAATTGCCAAAGTCATAAAATCATAGCACCGACTAGTTGCTGTGCCATTGCACACTTCTATTAAGCTATGAAGAACTTGCCAGCCAAACTTCAATTAATGGTTAAATATCTCACTAAAATGAGTTAGTATTGTACTGTTTATGTTCACACGTGTCTATGAATTCTAAAACACCTGGCACATATTTAATCGCTACAACTTATTAATATCTCCTAGAAGAATATTCTGAAAGTTTCTTCTCTCATATCTCATTCCAGTAATTACTTCATGGTGATGTATGAAGTGACTGCTCTTTTTCTATATCATATCCTAATCTAATTAACTAGTATTCCGTCGGTTATTGGTTATTGCCTGTTGAACCGATCAACGGAACAGCCTCCTCGTGAAATTAACGTGCAAGTGGTTAAGCACTCCACAGACACGCGTACTCTTAACGTAGTTCTTAGGGAGATTCGGCGTGACACAGAATATGAAAACGCTGGCCCTTTGAAATACAGATACTAATCATTTATGTTAACTGAGTGGACTGCACCAACGTGAAATAAAGTGTCTTGCTCAAGGACACAACGCACTGCTGGGATTCCCAAATCTACATACATACATACATACATACACACACACATACATACATGATAGCTGTCCCATCGTTATCCAGTATGGCCATTGCACAAGGCTTATCTGTTATCGGTGCTGTGATCGAACGTGACTTTTTAGCCCAGCTAAAGATCTACAATGTCTTGGATAGAATTGGCAGCTAAATCCTTTACTGGCAATTGCCGACTGTAGTTGTACCTTTGCGTGTCGTTTAAGTCCTCCCACTAAATAACACAACCTTACTGTGCCAAGGGTCTCATACATTTTCCAATGCACACACACAAACACACACACACACAAACACACACATACACACAAACACACACACAAAAAGACACACTCACACCCAAACACGCACGCGCACACACACCCACACACACACACATACACAAACGCACGCACACGCACACACACACACACACACACATTAGGTTGTCCGGAAAGTTCGTGCACATTTTTAAAAAAAGAAAAAGGTCAATAAATACTTGCCATTACATCTTTAATTAACGAGATATGAACCATTTTGTTGCACAATGCGTCTCCATCTTTCCTTTAACTTGAAAATACCCTCTTCCCAGAATTGAGGTGGTTTCATGCCAAATAAATCGAAAGGTAAGCTACTATAAATCGGCACGAACTTTCCGGACAACCCAATATATAGGGAAATGTGTTGTTGAAATTTAGGTGCATTTTCAACTACACATTTCCCTATATATTTTCCTGCGTACAAACATCCCCAGCCTTTCGTTTTATGTGTGTGTGTGTGTGTGTGCCTGTGTGTGTATACATTTACGTATATATTTATACCGAGTTAGTGAGAGAGGGCGAGAGAGAAGGAGAGAGGGAAAGAGAATTAGAAAGACAGCGAGACAAACAGACAGACGGATAGGGAATAATGGAGAAGAAAAGATAATGCGTAGGCAGCAGAACATTCTGAATCAAAACGTTGTGTAATTTAATTAAATAAACAACAAATATACATTTCGACTATGGTTAAGGGAAAAAGCGAACGGAGCAATACACACACACACACACACACACACACGTATGTATGTATATATATATATGTATATATACTCTCACATACGCATGCTAACAAAATCTTTTCTTTAATGGTAAACATCTTTGTAGATGTTGAACTGAGGAAGAGTGTTTGTAGGTGCGTGTTGACGTAAATATTAAAACGAGTTCCCCGAGGAGACGTAAAACGCAAAGAGGAACAAGGATTTAAAACTATTATTATCTCAATCATAACTATCATTCGAATAACAAGAAGTCAAACAATTATTTTGATGCCTCAATGCGTAGAAAAATAGTTTGAGAAACAGAGGAATTGAAAAGACCAGGCGATCACAACTTTGCGATCTTTATCAATTATTGACATTGATATATTGTGAAAACAACATTGCGCGATAATAATCCATAATTTACAAAAGCAAGCGATAGGAGAATAAACGAGAAATATTCCCCGCTGATGAAATGTAATAATACGAAGCAAGATTCAGAAACAAATAAGTCAAACAAATGAAAATGTTATATTATTAATGATTCTAGAAATCATTATTACGATAATATTTACGAACAAACGGCGTATTTATGGGATATATGTTATCGATTATATCGACCGCGGTACTCGACTGGTATATAATTTATCGAGCCTGGAGTGATGAGCGGTAAAACTGATGGCGGCCGGATTAGAGTTTGGAACGTAATGATTCGTAGATAACAAAATATGGCTATATATGTAACACAAGGAACATCTGGTTCTGCCAACACACCGTTCATTTATCCTTTATACTAAATAAACTGTCGATCTCAAGGCAACAGTTTCATTAGGTCGGAGCTTATGCACGTGTCTATGACGTTTAAGTAACTGAAAGTACAAGATTAATCCATGAACGGGACGCCAGTTCATCGAAATGTTAACTTCCAGGTGCTGCTTTGTACTCATTTCCAACTGAGTGTAATGCCAAAACGAATTGTAGAGCTTCGATCACATATAACTCGCTCCGTCGGTCCGAGAATCGAAGCTATAAACTTACAATCACAAGCCCTACCAATTATGTCATGCGCTTTCGCAAGGAGTATGTTTTTAATGATTTTTATTTTCAGGAGATAACTGGTAATTTTGGTCTCACCGCAAAAACATATTTTTGTATATCAACTGTAGAGGATTTGAATAATATCCTTGATAAAACCTGACACTTCTTACTACACTCCGCTTCATCGATCTGTTGATATTTGGGCGAGCTTCGATTTAATATGAAAAATACCATTATTATCTTGATTTGTATATTAACAGACGAATCCAATTGAAAAACGAGAAAATGAAAAACATCAATCTATGAAGAACTTGCCACCCAAACTTCAATAAACTGGAGTGGAATGACTGTGTATAGTTATGTAGTAGTCTGTGAATTAAATGAAATATAAACAAAAGAATCCATGAAAAGAGAGATTTATTAAAAAGCAATAGTTATTTTGAAACAAATGAAAACAGAGCAACATCACAATCATAAACATTGTCGTTATTTTATTGTACCGAATATAAACTATCTCTCATAATGATTTGTTTCTCCCGTTTGTTCATTTCGTTCGTCCTATCAACTTTGTTTTATTTCTTTCTAACATTTTCCATTCGTTTTTCCGATTACTGCCTTCATGTCAAGAGCCCTCCAAAATGTAATACGTGTATACACTACTCTCGATGTGAGCTTCCTATCATAAACGCAATTGTTAAGTATTGATAATCTGGTAGGATATAAGCGGTTAAGAGACACAAATATAGATTATTCTGCCACTTCATAAAGTATACATAACATGAGCCAAATATAGAGCGTTCGCAGGGTCGCTTGTACTGCTAGACATATTAGTCAAATCTCATTTATCGCATACCCTTTCGTTGTAAAAATGGAAAGACAAGTAGAAGAAGAAGAAGAAGAAGAAGAAGAAGAAGAAGAAGAAGAA
>NC_068981.1:13669742-13675839 GCF_001194135.2 Octopus bimaculoides
AAGAAGAAGAAGAAGAAGAAGAACAACAACAACAACAACAACAACTAGAACAGTTCCTTCCTATTTTGTTACTATTCCAACAATTTTAAGGGAACAGGTTTAGTCGATTTATTGTCCCTAGTACTTGACTGGTACTTACTTTATCGACCCTGAAAAGATGAAAGGCAAAGTTGACCACAGTAGAATGTTAGCCCAGAACATAAGGATTTTGAAACAAGAATGGCTTAAGAGTACAATGATTCTAGTATTTGAATGGTATTTGTTGGAACTGTCCTTGAAAATGTCATGACTAAATATTCGTTTCTAAGATAGGTACGAGGCCACAGATTTGGGGAAGGATTATTTTCAATGTTACTTACTCAGAAGGGTAGAACACATGACCCTTTTCAAGATGTCGAAACTGGGAGGAAGATTAACATGAACCACTGGCACGGTACGAATGTTTGCAACAGATTAGAGTACATGAAATACACTTAATGACAAAGGTTAAATGAAGATATATGAAATGACGGCGAACGTTTCAAATCACGAACGCAGATAAACGGAATAATAAATTTGGTGAACAGCGCCATATGGAGAAATTGAAATGGTTTCTATAATCAGAATAACGAACAACGCAAGCAGGATTCTCACATAAAGGTAGATGATTTGCTTTTTTAAATCTATTTCAAATTTTAGCCAAAGTCCAGCAATTCTAGTGGGAAGTGAAAGGCAATGTAAGCGACTGGCCTCTACGTCCAAGTTTCAGGCCTTGTACTTTGACTAGAAAGGATGATTATTATTATTATTATTATTATTATTATTATTATTATTATTATTATTATTATTATTATTATTATTCAGTAGTTTTATTTTTATAACGTGCTTTCACTTCACTACCGAGCGCAGCTCTGTGTGCCTTGGTTATGTGCTGTGGTCTGCTGTGATGCTCTTATGGTTACTGTATTTAAAGTGTCTTGCGTAGGATGTGTGCAGTGCCCAGTAGTGCAATTTTCTGTATGCTATATATATTTGTAAGTCCTGGTGTTTTTGTTATGTATTTGTCTGAATATTTTTTTTATTATACCTAAGGCGCCTACTATGATAGGAATTGCTTCTCTGTTTAGATTCCACATTCGAGTTACCTCTATTTCCAGGTCTTTGTATTTTGAAAGTTTCATTATTATTATTATTATTATTATTATTATTATTATTATTATTATTATTATTATTATTATTATTATTATTATTCCTTCGTAACACAATGTAGGTAAAAATGTACCGGAGTCTTTAGTCATCTGTCAAGTCACAACAAGGACCTCAGACAAATAATACTTTCCTTAAGATGTACGCTGTGCCCAATAATGCTGCTTTTTGCAAGACAGTTTTGCATTGAATTTCCAGTTGCCTTATGAAGTCTTGAAGTTTCAATGGGATTGATCCCAACCCTTCGATCACCACTGGTATCACTTTTACGTTACCTTCTCGCATTCCATACAGTCTTGCCATTTCGACTTTCATTTCGGAGTACTTAGTGATTTTTTCAACCTCTTTACTCACAACATTCATGCCATTTGGTATGTCTACATCAATGATCTGACAGTATTTGTCTCTCTTATTCAATATGACAATATATGGCCGACGGTGTTCGATTAAACGATCTGTCTGAAAATCATAGTTCCAGAGTATCATTACTTTCCCATCCTCCTGCTTAACATTACTTGGTACACGCTCATACTCTATTACTTCATATTGATATTTACGGCATAAGAGCCAATGAAGATACGCACACACTTTATCTTGGCGGCGCTTGTATTCTTTTTGTGCAAGGCTCTCACATCCACTTAGCAAGCGGGTCCCTTTTTCCGCACTCTTTTCCCGGAGTCTGCATTTCTGGGTGTCAAAAGTTTTATAGATGTTTTGCTTCACTGACTTGGTAGCGACAGACTGGCCTTGTGCAGCTTTCGGTAGTACGCTTCAAATCACCTCGCTCAAACCATGCCCATGGTGCTGTATTATTCCTAATGTCCTGTATATTCCTTTCAAACTGTCTGTGAATTCCCATTTCAAGAAGGTCTTCTTTTCTCTTCTCTTCAGCTCTTTGGTTAAACTCTTCCTTGTCCATCATTTCATCTGCATTTACACCCATATCTTTCGCGGCATATTGCAGCAGGTCTTCATCACTATTTATCAAATACAAAGCAAGCGTTCTCCTTTCACTCCTTATACAATGATCTATATTAATTAGTTCTCTGCCACCATTCTTCCTTTTCATTTACAGTCTGTTTATGTTTGCTTTAGGGTGTAGCGCCCCATGCAACGTCATCAACTTCCTCGTCCTTCTTATCCAGTGTTGATATTTCCTTCTTAGTCTATTTGCGGATGGACGCACTATATCTGACCACCGCAACTGCCCAGATATTCATTGCAGTAATCATATTGTTGGCATTCAGACTGGATTTCAACACCGTCTTCACCCTAGGTAATTATTATTATTATTATTTGTTTTTAGGATTGCCAAATCTCTCCTATAATATCAGAAGTTGCTATTAGTGTTCCCCCTCTTTATTAATATTATATAGTAGCAGTAGCAGTGTAAACAGTGGTGGTGTTGGTGTTGGTGTTGGTGTTGGTGGTGGTGGTGGTGGCGGCGGCGGCGAACCACTATAACATTATCATCCTAAACTTCTTACCCCGTTATCAGTCATCAGCATCCTGGCAATAAATGTATGTTTAAACTAGCGATGTACATTGGGAATATGCGCACCTAATTTAAAATCTCGAATGAAAAACTGGTCGACTAGATCTAGGATCATTTTCTAGATCGCTGGATTTCGCTAATGCAGATTATATATCGACAAAAACAACCTACACTGGGTATTGAATCGATGAAGAAAGGAAATCTTTATGTCTCCGGGCAACACTTAAATGAGATACAAGAATCTGCTATGTTCTTATGAGCTTTTGTCGGTAGCACGAATGCTAAACTGAATTCACATCAAAGATAAATCTACATCAAACTGAATTTAGTGCTGAGGTGGATCATTATAAATATTCCTTTTATAGGAGCTATTTCTGTACAACTAAGTTCTCGCTAGAATGTCTTCGAAACCAAATTTAATTCCTAGCATTTTCATGAGATTCTATAGAAGAAAGCCAAATGATAAACCACTGCGTGGACTTCTAAACGTTAGAAATAACACCAAATCTTACATCAAATGGAGTTTTAAAAAATAAAAGACGCGATCCACCTTAGCACTAATATAAACTCTTTGATATGTTTTATCTGTTGAGCCTTTGACGCTCCATTATAATTAATCAATTTCTCCTCGGCCCTAACAACATAGCTAACACTATTAATCCTACCATTAATATCTTCTCCTGGCACTCCATCGGTTACGATGATGAGCCGTTCCGATTGATCTGATCAAAGGAACAATCTGCGCGTGAATTTAGCATGGAAATGACTGGGCAATCCACAGACACGCATGTACTTAACGTAGTTCTCAGGGAGATGCAGCGTAACACCGAGTGTGTCTCGGCTGTCCCTTTGAAATATAGGTACTACTCATTCTTGTGAAGAATTGTCCCCAACTTGAATACTACTCAAATATAAACCACAAATAATGTTGTTGAGAAATATTGGAATTCATAGTCTTTAACAACTGGCTTATTTCTGATATGTGTGACTATTGTTATTTTAGCTGTTGGAACATGTTACCGCCACTCTAGTCCAACGAAAGAAAATGTTTATCGATTTCCTTTGATAAACCTGGCAGACACTCTCTTGTATAAGCAACTTACTTTCTCTACTACTATCGTCTAACACATTATACTCAGTTGGGTATTTTGTATGTGAAAAGAAGGCGTCGGCTACGATTAATTTTAATGACAGCCCAGACGCTTCCACTGCAAACGAAGTCTTATTTGTTGGCATAGATAACATTAAGTGGACTAGAGTAATAATTAATACACACATAACGTTGCCTTATGAAATGACAAGTCGCGTTCTCCGTAAGTATAGAAGAAGTGAGTTGAAACTTTCTCCAAATATTCTCAGTACTTGAACAAAACCGAAGAAAAGCGAATAAAAATTCAATTCAATTGAGAATAAAATATACGTTTTCATTGGTCGACGTCCAAACAAAATCTCTAAACGAAACAGGCTCTCTATCATACACATACACACACAGATAAACACACACGCACACACACACACACACACGCACACACACACACACACACACACACACACAGACATACACATACAGACACACAGGTACAGATTCACTCAGACACACAGACACAAATAATTGTATACAGACGTATGAAGCATTATAAATTACTTCTGTTGCTAAATATATCCTTAGTTTACATCGTTATTATTTTTAGCATAGCTAAATCGTGTAGAGCGGTGCCTCTCAACAGTATTCTGCCTATGGACTCCTTTGGTTCTTTTTTCACCCTACCAGACTTTCAGAGAACTCGATGTATATAAACAACATCCTGCTGTATATAATGTATTGTATAAAAAATCAAAATATTTATAGACGTATAAGCAATTTTTTGTACATACATTTTAACAACAAATTCTTCTATGGGCCCCAAAGGGCCATACGGACTCCCGGTTGAGAACCACTGATGTTGAATCATCTTCGGTGAACGGCGGTTTTCTCGGTTCTTTCCCGTTCCCTTTTTAAGGCATTTCATTGGTAGATTTATCAGAACATTGGAGAGACTGATTGTCTGGTCGTAATCTCTGTTCCTCTCTGAAAACAACTGCATATGGTGTCAACTTTGTTTTTCATGATTTCAAGATCGATGAATAAAATACCCTTGTTGTGCGATGTAGGTACTTTCTTTTCACCTCTTTTGTTGGAAAACATTGCATGTGATAAGAGTTAGAAAGAGAAGGGCTCAAGAAACACCTTAATGTCGATGGAACCCCTTCGACTCTCTTAGAAATTGCAGTCCCAAGACAAGACAAAAGGGTGCTAGGAGAGACATTTGAGAAACAGTTGATTTAACCCTGTTTGTAAAGATACTGCCGCAGAATTGCCTAACACTTTTATTTTATTGTAATGTCTTCTCAATGAGGCTGTTTTAGCATTAAATAGTGGAAAATTGTCTCACCAGAGCTTTTCTTATCATCAAGTCACATGACACAGTTGTTGGCCAAATTAGTCGTAGTCATTGGTCGGTTTTAACTGTCCAATCGTGTGTTTGCTACAAAGTTTGTTCCCAACGCGGGACTTAAAGCCATCCCATGGTTATAGAAGCACTAGTTTCTCCCGCTCTTTGTCTAGTCGCTATTGATCAGACACCAGACAGTCTCACAGCTTTCTACATTCAGCCATCACCCATCTTCATCGTTGCAGCGACAGACAGCAGACAAAAGTGACATTATCAAACATAGCAGAACTGAAATCATTTGAATGTTTGTTCCAGACAGTAGTATTAACCTCATTCCCTTTGGCAATCTTGTATCATGACAACGAGAGGAATAAATCGTCTCTTTTCCAACGTACTCAAATCATATCGTTCTTCCTTCTCGTTATAATAAAATATAGGTTACATATATTATATCATACCTTGATACTGTGTGAACTAAGGTCCTCGTTGACTGGATGCTGATATTTAAAATAAAATAGCATTTACCGTATGCAAATTAGTAACCCCAGTTTTCTGTAGTTACTGTAATTGTTGACAATATAAATAGATTGAATGATTTTTTTCTGGGATTGGTTAAACTGATGTAGATGCTTCTGATGAGTAACCAGTAACATCCGAAAATCGATTAAGGTTGTTCAACATTTTTCTAATCTACGGATAAACAGCTAAATTAGTCTTGTTTATAAAGTTACTATACAGGTTCTTTATTGGCATATATAAATACTAGTAAAATCCAATTTTCTTTCAATTCACCAAAATCGTCTCCCTGCATATTGTTCTGTATGTTTGTTCACATCTAAAACTACGAAAACGCATAACTGAAATTCTGAAAAATTCGAAGATAACTTTTTTTTATTCGAAGTGTAATTACATCTATTCTATTCGTTTTTTATCTTTTTTATTTTCGTTTCCCTGACATGAACAACAAAGGTATTATATCTCTATC
>NC_068981.1:13676037-13677407 GCF_001194135.2 Octopus bimaculoides
CTGAAAAATTCGAAGATAACTTTTTTTTATTCGAAGTGTAATTACATCTATTCTATTCGTTTTTTATCTTTTTTTATTTTCGTTTCCCTGACATGAACAACAAAGGTATTATATCTCTATCGTTTGGCAATGAAGGTTCAGTTTTTGATCAACTGAATTTCACCATCATACCTTCAGAATTAAAATGTAAGTGGTTGAGCAGTCCCCTGGCATATATACCCTTAATGTAATTCTCAAACAGATTCTGCAGGACGCAGTATATGACAAGGTTCTGCCTTTTGAACCACAGTTGCAGTCTACGGGCCTCTATATAGTTTTCATAGACCTAATTTTACTCCTAATGAATAGGCCGACGATGTTTGCTTGACATACCACACAGAGGGAGCGATCCTCTTTAGACTTTGTGGTCTGAACCTTATGGAGAAGGTTTAAGTTATGTAATGCATACACACTCCAAGAATACATGCAATTTAGATTCAAAGTAAACCCAATCGTTGCAACTACGAATGTTAGATTCCGGGTAGTTTAAAAATATAAGATAAAAGAATCAATCGAAGTTCACTATTGCTTGTGATTGAAGATTTCGAGATCGAATCCTTATTCTAATACAGAGGTACTCAAACATTTTGAGCCACCGCCCCACTCATGGCCCCATAATACCCTAAGCGCATCACCCCTATTTTTATGTATAAATAAATATTTTATATTTTACTAATTTATATATACTATGAATCATATGATATTTAATATTATATAATGTGTATACAATACTATAATGATATTATAATAAATTCATAACGTCCCCCAATCCAAGGCCGTCCTCCCAACTCCTCCTTTTTCTCTACCACTCCAACCTCACTGTCCCCTTACGCCCTAGCGCCCACCTAGA
The DNA here is from genome assembly GCF_001194135.2 of Octopus bimaculoides. Lineage (NCBI taxonomy): Eukaryota > Metazoa > Mollusca > Cephalopoda > Octopoda > Octopodidae > Octopus > Octopus bimaculoides. The sequence goes on from NC_068981.1 coordinate 13,676,927, forward strand.
CTGTCGCAACGTCCACCAGGGGGCGGTAGCGCCCACTTTGAGAACCTATGCTCTAATATATAATCTAACAAAATGCACACATTCATGCGCCGGCGTATAATTATAAGTCAATTGATTACAAATATTGTGTGCACTTGAGTTAAGGGGGACGTTGTCAGTGGTCTTATATTAAGACAACTTCATTGAATATATAATTAAAGCCGAAATTTATGTATATGCGTCATTTACTCTATGTTCAGTAGAATGTGAGTATATGTATATTTGTGTATTAATATGCGCGTGTGCTTGTGTATATACTATTATATACATAAACAAACTTGCTTATATCTAAAATATTCCCCTAGATTTTTATTCATGAGTTACTTTGTTACTTTAGGTGTGTGGGAGTGTATGTGTGTATGTCTGTGTCACTATATGTACATATATATATATATATATTCATGTGATTATATATATATATATATATATATATATATATATA
>NC_068981.1:13677791-13679354 GCF_001194135.2 Octopus bimaculoides
TATATATATATATATATATATACACATACACATTATTACAACGTTTTCACATTACATATACATACATACCTATGTGTGTGTGTGTGTGTGTGTGTGTGTGGATAGAAATATAAACTGAGAGATAAGGGGAATAGATAGATAGAGAACGAGAGAGAGAGAGAGAGAGAGAAAGAGAAAGAGAGGAACGTAGAAAGACGTACAGTGGTTTCCATACAGGATTTCATGTAAACATTTGTAGCTCTATATTGAAAATATATCATTCTGAGATAGACAGCTGAGGTAATTGTAGTTTGAATTCATAAGCATGCTTAGACACCTCTGATCTGTCTGCAACAGAAATGAGTGAATTTCCAATATATAAAAGGCATCACGTTTTCACACTGCCACTTCTTAAACTAAACTTCCACAATGTTCACATCAATTTTTGAAATGTTTTATAAGAGCTCAATCAATATTTTCGCATGATCAAAATTTTAGCCGGCGGTTTTAGTTCAACTCTTAAATAGATTATGTGTTGGTTTCTTTCTTCTTTTTCCTTTCCTTTTTTTTTTTTTTTTTTTTTTTACAAGATACAGGTCTGTGAACAAACTTCACTATAGAAACATCACCCAAGATGATAATATACCATGACAGTTTTATTTATTTATTTTTTTTTTCAAATATTGTAATATTATTCTGAATCAAATTAAATATTCTTTTCAAAGCATGTTTAGGCAAACAGAAAGAAAAAAAAAATAACAAGAATTATTTTGCTGTAATTAAACAATAGCTTCAAGACGGTGACCTAGCAGAATAGTTAACACGTCGAACAAAAGTCTTAGTGAGAGTTCTTCCGGCTCATTAACTTCTGAGCTCAAATCCCGTTGCGGTCACCTCTGCAGTTTATTCTTTCGGAGGGTGTGTATGAGTGGAAGTTCAATAAAATAAAATACCTGTTAAGTACTTGGATCTACGGAATCGATTTTCCCCTCTTGCATATTCGTTGTATCCCACAACGGACAAGCGTCTGTAAGAAAAAGACGTTTGTGTCACAATGTGTTTCAGACAGCAGGGCCACGAATTTTTACCCGTTGTTAAGAGTTCTCACATTCCACATTGATCTTACTGGGATTGTAACATCTGTTTCTATCACTGATGCGAAAATCCAACCTGAGGATCATTGAATGGATTCAGAGCAGTAAACTAAAAGCATCATATTGAACACCTAACAAAGGGATTTCCCAAGAGAAAATATCCAGGGTGTGCATTATTTACATTTGACGGATATTTCTCACTTTGTTTGTTGTTAACACAACGTTTCCGCTGATATACACTCCAGCCTTCATCAGATGTTTTGGGGATATTTAGAACCTGGGTTCTCATTTCTATTTTTATTATTCAGGTCACTGCCTGCAATCGAACTCGGAATCTTGGGGTTAGTAGCCCGCGCTCTTAATCACTACGCTATATGCTCGTGGGCAATTGTGAAGTGAATTTTAAAGGCTTATAAATCTAATATTTTCCTATCCTTTAGATTTATAATATCAGATTTATAAGCCCTTAAAATTCACTCCATAAATGCCC
>NC_068981.1:13680323-13681050 GCF_001194135.2 Octopus bimaculoides
TATATGTATGTATGTGTGTGTGTATGTGTGTGTGTCTATGTGTATGTGTGTGTGTGTGTGTATACACACATACACGTATATTCATATATATATGACAGCATATGTGCTTGTGTGCTGGCGTTTGTATAAGCACCAATTTCAAACCAAACAATGCGTTTAATAAATACATAGTTTCATTGTTATCTATCATGAAAGTCTTATCGAAGAGAAGTTACCGGTATATAGACAAAAAGAATGACAGAATACATAGAACAAAACGAATTAAACAGACACCCAGACATCTCGGCCACTTCCGTCGAAGTCCGTCGTAAAGCTGAGAGTAAAAAGTTCAGTGGAGTATATGCAGACACAATAGCAGCATATAGAAATTCTACCCCGGCTAGAGGAAGCGACAAACCAGCTGCAAATCTCTTTCTTTCTCTATCTTACCCTCACCCCTCTCTCTGTCTCTGTCTCTTATGATTAAAAGTGATCGATTCAATGGACAAAAACGAAAATATACATCGAATTCATCTGGCCGGATGTTGCTGGTACTTCTCTCTGAAAATTAGCTTTTAGAGCAAAAATTCATAATGATAATGTTTAAAGTAGAAGCATTGTTTGCCTTTTAAAATCCGCCCAGATTTAGTCTGGTCCTACCGCTTCGATTAACTTCAAACTATTTTTTCAGTGTGTGTGTGTGTGTGTGTGTGTGTGTGTGTGAGAGAGAGAGAGAGAGAGAGAGAGA
>NC_068981.1:13681180-13686291 GCF_001194135.2 Octopus bimaculoides
CGATATTTTTGACAGGTTAAACACGTTATTTTAAGATGCCCTTGAGCAAATTATATTCCATAACTGATAATTTCCTGATCTTGAAACACTACTACTACTACTACTACTACTACTACTACTACTACTACTACTACTACTACTACTACTAATAATAATAATAATAATAATAATTACCACAAGGGCCGAACACAACAAATATGGGCAATACAACACAAGGGACAAGTGGGGTGTTGAACAATGCCATGTATACAATAAGTAACAAAAAACAACCAACAAAATAAACATAAAGTAAAATTCCCCCAAAAGGAGGAGGTCCTCGCAGTGACTATTGAGGAACCCCACACATCCTGGTTACCCCTACCGCCAGGTGTGCTTCGGCGGGTGCTCCTCTCTTTTCAACACCTCCGAACACAAAAAACATACAGGGACAGGACAAAACAAGGGACAAGTTGGGTTTAAAGCAGAAAACGTGTAATAAAAAAACAAGAACAGTTAACAACTGAAAACTTAAACGGCAAAAATTCCGCAGTAGAGGGGAGTTCCACCCTGGGCCAACCAAGGCACCCCACACATCCTGGTCATTCACCCCGACTACCAAGGGCACGCCAGGTAGGCATGCTTCTTCTGTTCTTTGAAAGTGTTTTTCTCACAGTCATAAGTTGTTCCAAACACTGATACCATACCAGAGGCAAATTTCTTTAACTTTGAAAACTCATCTTAAGGTAAGCAGCGATAAAATTCTACAAGTTTCCTTCTTTGTGTATCTCTTTCAACAAGTCATTTTGCTAGCAAATCAATGAGCACCAGCTGTAGTTCGACTGGCACGTCATCAAGGTTACACTCAAAAGGATTCTGGAACCGAATAAATTCTATCGAGTTCTTAAAATCTCTCCAAAAAACTCGAGGTTTACATCTTCTGTGAGTTCAGCGCGAATCTCTTTGAAACACAGAACATGAGAGAAGTTTCCTTCTTCCATTTGTGCTTCAAACAATGATAGCTTTCTTCGAAACTCATTGATGATTCTGTAAAATCACAAATAAGGTTAACCTTTCCCTGACGTTTCAAGCTCACTTCATTCATGTGGGATGTGATGTCAACCAAAAACGACAAGTTTGACAGCAAAGTAGAATGTCACAGGAATGAATCAACTCTATCCTTTTCAGTGAGAAAAATACCTATTTCTCTTCGGAGCTTATAAAAACGCAACAGGACTTTATCCCTGCCGAGAAACCTTACTGCTGTGTGATAAGGCAAGTCACAGAGTTCAGAATCAATTTTTTCGAGAAAAGCCCAGAACTGGCGGTGATTAAATGCATAGCCCCCAATGAAGTTCACCGCAGAAACGACTGGTTACTATACGCAAGAAATATCTCTTTCCCATAAAGTGCTTATTGATGGATAATGCAGTGTATAAACAGACCGCCAGGGAGTTGAATATCTTCCAGCGTAGTCCTAGTCTAACCCACCAGACCCTGCCTCACTCCAACCATGGTTTTTCCTCCATCAACTGTAACACATCGAAGCTGATTCCACTGTAGGTTATAGCCTTGCAAAGTTTTTTGCACTTCAATGAAAATGTCTTCCCCAGTTGTTGTTCCGTGCATGCTGCAAGTAGATGTAAATACTTTTGTTATCTGAAAATCTAAATTAACACCACGAATGAATAGGAGGAGTTGTGACACACTCGACAAATCAGTAGACTCATCCAGCTCCAGAGGAGTTCCGAACTTTCTCGCGTATCTGTAGCACTACGTTCTCTCCAATTTCTTCTGTTTTCCGCACAGCTGAACTTTCTAAAAGGCTGATGACATAATTCACTGAAGTCATTCCATTTATATTCGGCACTCTTCCAACAGGTTTAAACACGGCAATGGAAGTTAAAACACGATCGCTGAAGGAATGAACTATCGTTGCAGGTACTTACACAAAAGCATACTGCGGTGGCGGGCCGGATGAACTGACTTCGGGGGCCGAATCTGGACCGCGGCCGTAGTTTGGTGACCCTTGCACCAAAGGCACAAGGGCTGAAATTTTGGAGGAAGAGGCTAGTCGATTACATCCATTCCAGGACATAACTGGAAGTTATTTTCTCGACCCCGAAAGAAATGAAAGACAAAGTCGACATCGATGGAATTGGAACTCAAAACATAAAGACTGGCGAAATATCATTAAGCATTTTACCCGGCGTGATAACAATTTTGCCAGCTGGTAATCCTAATAATAAAACATAAAATGAATTTATACACGGTATAAATTAGTTACTAAAATAAAAAGCGGGATGGAAATCTGATCCTCCTGATATTGACGAACCGCTAAGGATATTCGTGAACCCCCACAATAATAGGTCCTTGTAACTTGACAAGCAGTACAACCGCTGTCCCCCGTACACACATAATCTTCAATCAACAACCTCACGATATTTTATACTGTGCGACATCTATAATGATAATAATAATGATATTATTATTATTATTATTATTATTATTATTATTAATAATAATAATAATAATAATAATAATAATAATAATAATAATAATAATACTAAAACAATACCTAATGTCATAGGTGCTCTGGGAATGACAGCGAAACGGGCTGATTACTACCTAGCTCAGATACCAGGAAACCCCAAAATGGCTGAAGTTCAAAAGATAGTGCTCATGAGAACTGCCCATATCCTACGTAAAATACTGTCTATGTGATTGCAAATTTTAAAACAAACATAATTTTCTTATGGTTTCTTAAACATTCTCTAGAACAATACTATGTACAAATCCAAATATATGGTACCCTAGGCATAACACCTACATAAACTTCTAACTTGTTGTCTCTTGAGGTCTCTGGGTGAGACTTGGATCCAACTTATACAAATGCAAAACAAAAGTCAAACATGAAATAATAGTAATAATAATAATAATAATAATAATAATAATAATAATAATAATAATAATAATAATAATAAGAAGAAGAAGAAGAAGAAGAAGCAGAAGAAGAAAACAGAGAAATAAGATGGCTATGGATGACTAAAGGTGATTTAAAACCGGAAATGGAGTTTCTAATCTGTGCTGCCCAAGAGCAAGCACTAAAAATGAATTACATCAAATACAGAATAGACAACACATCAGAAAGAGATAAGTGCAGAATTTGTGGACAAAATAGTGAAACCGTATGGTATATTACCAGTTAATGTACGCCAAAGGCCCAGAAAGAATATGAGACGTCATGACAATATAGCAAGGATTGTCCATTGGACACTTTGCAACATTTATGGACTTGACAGAGCAAAACAGTGGTACGAACTTAAACCCGAAGGTATCATCGAAAATGATAATGCAAAGATCTTATGGGATTTTATGTTTCAGTGCGACCATAAGATAGAGAATAGAAAACCAGACATAGTGTTAATTGAGAAAGAAAGCACACGATGCTGGATCATAGATATAGCATGCCCAGCTAACAATTATAGATATAGTATGCCCAGCTGACAACAAGGTATGTCATAAGGAAGAAAGCAAAGTCGATAGGTATGACAAGTTAGCTTGGGCGATTGAGCAGTTTTGGCCATCAAAAAGGTGGTAGTAGTACGAATAGTTGTCGGAGTTCTAGGAACAGTGAATAAAAGTCTCGAGAAGTACATGGAAGAAATAAGGGCTGCAATAAAGTTGGAGCACTTGCAGAAAATACCACTGCTTGAAACCGCTCGAATACTCCAGTTGGTGCTCGAAAAATAAAAGGTGTTACCTTAGTTCACTGGGAGTGAACATTTTACACCGTAATACATCTCTAGCATAAGAAACTTCGCGAATGATAAAAACAAATTAAGGTGGAGTACTTGTGCAGACTGAGATTGATACTTTAGTTGAAATTAAACGGACGGAATAAGATTGAAACTATCAACATCTGGGAAGTTTCACTCCTTAGATAAGAAGCAGTGGTGATCGCAGAGACAGTAGACGAACTAAACAGCTTAGACAGAAAGACAAGGAAGTTGCTAACTAGATATGGGACACTCCACCCCAAAAGTGACAGAGACAGACTATATGTACCAAGAAAAAGAGGGGAGAGAGGACTTATTGGATTCGAAAACAGCATGAGAGCAGACTAAAACAACATAGCATGGTATGTAAAAAATGCCACAGAACCGCTATTATTAGAAGTAAGAAGGTCAGGCTTGTGTGGGATGAAAGATTGCAAAGATAAAGCACTATACAAGAAACTGAAAACGAATGAAACTGAAAATAGGTGGTAAAGAAAAGAATGCATGGACAATTTCATAGGGATGTAGAAGATAAGACAGAGAGAGAAAAAAGATGGCTGTGGAAGACTAAAAGGGATTTAATACCGGAAACGGAGGCTCTAATCTGTGCTGCCCAAGAGCAAGCACTAAGAACTAACTACATAAAATACAGAATAAACAACACAGCAGAAAGTGATAAGTGAAAAATCTGTGAAGAAAATGGTGAAACCATATGGCATATTACCAGCCAATGCACGCCACGACGCCACAACAATATAGCCATGTTTGTCCATTGGACACTTTACAACAAGTATGGACTTGAGAGAACAAAAGATTGGTACGACCACAAACTTGAAGGCATCGTCGAAAATAAAAATGCAAAGGTCCTATGGGATTTTATGATCCAGTGCGATCATGAGATAGAGAATAGGAAGCCAGACATAGTCTTAATTGAGAAAGAAAACAAACTTTGCTGTATCATAGATATAGTTTGCCCAGCTGACAAATAGGTAAGCGATAAGGAAGAAAGAAAAGTCGATAGATATGACAGGTTAGCTTGGGAGGTAAAGCAGTTGTGGTCGATAAAAAAGGTAGTTGTGGTACCAATAATTTTCGGAGCCCTGGATACAGTGAGTAAACACCTCGAGAAGTACGTGAAACAAATAGGGGCTGCAATGAGGGTGGAGCACTTGCAGAAAATAGCACTGCTTGGAACCGCCCGAATACTCCGGAAGGTGCACGAAAATAAGAGGTGTTACCTTAGCTCACTGGTAGTGAACAGCTGATACTGTAGTACATCTCCAGTGTTAGAAGCTGTGCAAAGGCAATAATAATAATAATAATAATAATAATAATAATAATAATAATAATAATAAT
>NC_068981.1:13686548-13688551 GCF_001194135.2 Octopus bimaculoides
GAACAAAACTGTACAAATCCAAATATATGGTACCCTAGGCATAACACCTACATAAACTTCTAACTTGTCTCTTGAGGTCTCTGGGTGAGACTTGGATCCAACTTGTACAAATGCAAAACAAAAGTCAAACATAAAATAATAATAATAATAATAATAATAATAATAATAATAATAATAATAATAATAATAATAATAATAATAATAATGATAATCAATTTGAAAGAAGAATGAACAACTATGACGATTTGTAGTGGGAAATACGAAGGTTGTGGTCAATGAAGAGAGTGGACGTGATACCAATAGTAATTGGTGCACTTGGAAGTATCACCACTCAACTACCAACATGGCTGAAAAAGATTGGTGCGAGTGTGAAGGAAGAACATCTACAAGAAACAGCATTGCTTGGCACTGCAAGAATTCTTCGCAGGGTTCTTGAAGCATGACCAGTGGACAAGTGTCCCCTTAGTCTGCTGGCTGTGGACAGCTGACACTTTCCATCACACCCAGCGAAATAAGCTGTGAGTTTTCATATAATAATAATAATAATAATAATTGATTCTGTTTTTTAATAATGATAATAATAATAATGATAATGATAATAATAATAATAATAATAATAATAATAATAATAATTATAATAATTATAATAATAATAGTAATAATAATAATTTATTTTCTTTGCCACCAGGTTGAAAGAAGAAGGAGGAGGAGGAGAGGAAGAAGGAGGTGGTTGAGAAAGAAGAAGGAGGAGGGGGGAGGAGGAGGAAGGAGCGAAGGAGAAGAAAGAGAAGTAGGAGGAAGATTCGGAGATAGAGGGAGGAGGACAGAGGCAAAATGAGGAGGGGAGGAGGAGGAAGAAGGAGGAGGAAAAAGGAAGAGGAAAAAGGAGGATGGGGAGGGGAGGAGAGAACAAGAAAAAGGAGGAGGAAGGAAGAAGAAGAAGGAGGAGGAGAAGAAGAAGAAGAAGAAGAAAAAGAAGAAGAAGAAGAAGAAGAAGAAGAAGAAGAAAAGTCAATTAAATGAGAGTAAAGATGAATGGAATTAATGGCTGTTATTCATAATGATGATGATATCAAGCAGTATATTGTCAGTAGAATAAACACAAAGATAACAAGAACCGATGATGATGATGATGATGAGTATGATCATAGCGATGATGATGATGATGATGACGATGATGATGATGATGGTGACAACGATGAAGAAGACGATGTGGTAATGACGATGTTGATGATGGTTATTCTTTTCGTCGTTAGCGTTATGATACACAATGTCTGCACCGACATCGTCGTCATCATCATCGTTATCAACTCCGACACCACCGCCACCATTATTATCATCATCTTCGCCGCCGCCACCGCCGTCATCGTCGTCATCATCGTCATTTCAATCCTCCTACTCTTCCTCTTCCTTCTCTTACGTCATCTTTTATCCGACCATTTTCGCCAACACATAAAGATAGATTTGTTGGAGAATGTTAAAAGCCGATGAGTGAAGTTGTACTTACAGAAATGTACTAATTAACTGAACTTACTCAAGGGCAACAATAGGATGATGCTGTTGTTGGTGTTTTATTTTCTTTTTATCAATGTGTGTGTGTGTGTGTGTGTGTGCTTTTGGTTCCTTGATTGTAATGTCCATTACGATGTAATGACAACGTTAATTTCTAAAAATTACAAATGATTAGCGGAATGTTGATGACTTGACCGATATTTGCCGCGTTCTTTGATTGATTAAGAAAACCAAACACACACACACACATACAAACACACACACACACAAATACACACACACTCACAGGCACAAACATACACACAAAGACACACTCACACTCACAGACACACCCACACACTCACACACTCATTCACACACACTCACACATACAGACATACACAAACACACTCACACACACGCACACACAAACACACACATACACTCACACACAAACACACACACATACAGACACACACTCACACATAAACACACACACACACACACACACA
>NC_068981.1:13689907-13694563 GCF_001194135.2 Octopus bimaculoides
ACTACTACTACTAATAATAATAATAATAATAATAATAGTATTACGGATTACTACTACTATAATCACCACCACCATCACCAACACCACACAACTACTACTGTTACTACATATACTACTACTATTGCTGCTACCACTACTAATATTGTTGCTGTTGCTGCTACTACTACTATTGCTGTTAATACTACCACTACTGCTGCTGCTACAACAACTACTACTACTACTACTACTACTACTACTACTATTGCTGCTGCCACTACTAATATTTTTGCTGTTGCTGCTGCTACTACCATTGCTACTACCACTACTACCACTACTGCTGCTACGTTTTGTAAAAATAAAGTAAAAATACAAGTCTTATGGTGACATGAAGTTAAAAACATGCATTCATCTCTTATGTGTAATGCTGCACATAATCGGATTGGCGATGTGTATTTTGACAATTGCATCAGTAGAAATACTCATAAGAAGAGATATACATAACATAAATGGATAAAATAAGCTAAAACAAAAATCGACATTCAAATAGGAATACATCAATGCAAAACTTTGCCACATCTTAGAAATGTCCGTTCATTGACTACAAGCTTTTCTTCTCTCTCTCTCCATCTCCTCCATTATTCCGTTCCTTTGTTTCTATACTTCTTTCTTTCTTTCTTTCTTTCCCCCTTTATTTCTCTTTTTAAAAGCAGTTCCTAATACGATTTGTGGCATTTTGAATAAGCTCTGAATATTTGTTTATTTCAACTAGGTACAAAAGCATTATATTTAAGAGAATTGAAAATTGGTCTACGTGACCTTCAATGGCAAGTGCATTAGCCGCATAAATTCGTGTTCAAACAGAAATCACAATTGTGAATAAGACTCGGTGTTTCCGAGCGGATTTAAATTTATCATTTATTGTTTAAAAGATACTGTAGCTGATTTTATTGACCCTAAAATATTACTGGTGCTTATTTTATCAACTAAAGGATAGATATCAATAAGTTCTCTATAAGCTGGATCTGAAACTAAAGAGTAAAGTACGTACAATGTGTTCGATGCTCAAAAGAATGGAAATCTCTTCTGTACAGGCAATAATTCCTCCTATATGATTATTAATTGGGCACATGAGCGCCATCTATGTGAGTTTAAGAAGCCAACTTAAGGATCACATGTTGCTTGTTTAAATCCTAACAGGCTTCAGGCTTAACTAATGCCTTGATAGGAAAATTTGTTATGCGTATATTAATATATAGTCATCTGTGCGTGAGTGTGTGTGCGCGTGTGTGCCTGTGCGTATGTGTGTGTGTGTGTGTTTCTGAATGTGTGCGTGCATGTGTGTATATGTGTGTGTGCATGTGTTTGTGTATTTGTGCATGCGTGTGTGCGTGTCTGTGCATGTGTGTATACACACACACACACACACACACACACACACATATATACATACTTACATTTATTTTCTCGATCCCGAATGGTAAAGTAGATCTGGGCAAAATTTGAACTCAGAACATAAAGGCAGACGAAATAGCGTTAAGTGTTTTGCTTGATGAGCTAATGATTCTGCCTGCTCGCCATCTTAAAAGGATAGTAGAAATATTCGTTTCAAAGCACTGAGTACGAACTGCCAGTTCTGTTTTCTCGTAAGTATTGCTGTACCACTGCACGAAGGTGAGTCAAAAAGTAATGCCATTTTGTTTAGGACAGGTATAATTACCAACACAGAAACATATGTCATACATCAAAATGAAACTGGTCCTCTATGGATCACATCTCTACTTCTCAACATAGTCACCGTTTCTCTCAATAGCAACGTTCCACCTTTAAATGAGAGCATGTATCACTGCCCCGTAAAGTTAGGTTGACTGTTCTTTGAGCCACTTCTTCACTACCTACATGCTCACCAGATTTAGAGCCTTCAAACTATCATCTCTTCGGCGCCACGAAAGACGGGTTGAGAAGCAAATATTATTCCAGTGAAGAGGAAGTGAAAACTGTAGTAAAGAAGTGGCTTAAAGAACAGTCAACAGAATTTTACGGGACAGGGATACATGATCTCATTCGAAAGTGGAAGATTGCTATTGAGAGAAATGGTGACTATGTTGAGGAGTAGGGATGTGATCCACAGAGGACTAGCTTCATTTTGATGTATGAGACATGTTCCTGGGCTGGTAATTATACCTGTCCTAAACAAAATGGCATTACTTTTTGACTCACCCTCGTAATATGTCATGTTACTGCAACACCAGCAAGCTGCGCGATGTCGATAACAAAACGATTGAGAACTTTACCATTTAATACATTTTATAGTGAGAATTTCTACTCTCCTACGAATAAATTTCTCCTCCTAAAATCTTTAAACCCCTAGAAGCAAGGTATTGGTTTTAAATTTTGGAACAAGGCCAGGGGATAAGTCGATTACATCGACCCCAGTTTTCAACTGGTACTCGGCGGAATTTGAACTCAGAACGTGAAGGCGGACGAAACGCCGCTAGGCATTTTACCCGGCGTGCTAACGATTCTGCCAGCTCATCAACCCCTAAAATATACAAGCAATATTGATTATATTTTTTGTGACAAGACGTCGGGTTAATGTTGGTCTGGGAAGGAAGAGGTAATATCAGCTCAATAAACCTGGTATTACTGATATTTATATTTACTACCTTCAGTGATAAATGTCAATGTTAACCACAGCAGGATTTGAAATTAGAAATTAGAAAGTCGGAACTAAATCCGGAAATAGATTTACCTCCTACTATCGAATGATTCTGAGAGCTCGCAGTTGTATAGACTCCGAATATATTAATTGGAATTCAGTGTTTGATTTAATAGAAAATAGTATTATTTTTGGTGATAATAGTATTAAGATGATATATATATTTTTTAATGTCCTCTATTAGTTTTTTTTTTCCCTTTCTACTAGCTTGGTAGAAGAAAGATGCATTGTTAAAATAGATGGCTAGGCAATCATTGATAAATAATGTATCTATACACAGTATTATGATGAATGAAGGTTATATAGAAAAAGAAATGGGAGAAGTTCGTTGAAAAGTATGGTTAAACTGAACGAAGATATTTAAATGGTTGAAGAGTAGGAAACGTGAGAGAACGAGATGAACAAGAAAAATGAGGGTGATTTAGAAACATATTTAGCTAAGAGGGAAGAAAAATGAGATGCGATAACAAGCGTGGAATCGAATGAACAAGAACCGAACGATAGTTAGTTTGAAACGGTAGAAAGAGAGTGTGATAGTGGGGAGAATGTAGAGAGAGAGAGGAGGGAGAGGGAGAGAGAGGGAGATAGAGAGAGAGAATTATAAGAGTGAAAACAGTCAGAAATAGAGTAAAGTTAAATGTAAAGCATGAAGAGGAGAAATAATGACTCGAAGAAATGATTTAACGATACGGAGATGTTAGAAGTGAGGAAGGAAATGGCACAAAATAAGTAAGAGATGAATGTTCAGAGATTGAAAGATAATGAGAGAAAAATGAAGAGAAGGTAGAGAGAGGGAGAGAGAGAGGGAAAGAGATATGGTGAGAGAGACAGAGAATGGAATATTGAAGAATAGTAGAATAGCTGAGGATAGTCATAGTAAACATTGTTATTATGTTCTGTTTTATTCTCTGAATTCAGACCTAATGGTTGCAGAATGATGTGAATAATATGAAAACCATTTCAACGGCATTACGGATATATAATGACAGCATTAAATGAAATAAAATGAAATAAAACGGAAAAGAAAAGATTGAAAAAATGGCAAAGAAACAAAACAAATGAAACAAAATCTCGTTGAATGAAACGCAATACATTAATGATGCTACAATCCATACATCACATTTTGATATATGTCCAACTACGCACCATGTATGTTTAGTAATATGCGGCATGGATAATATTGCACGATCAGAAGATTTGCGAATTATATGTTATGTTACAAGTTATTTAGCGCTGACACACTTGTGAGTGAAAATGGTTCAATGACAGCCCAGTAACAGCAAATGACTAAAATCTATATGAGTGTTTTAGTGTGTATGTAGAAATAAATAGAATATGTGGAATTCAAGTATGAAGAAATAATTGTAGTCGCAGATCTGTTCTAAATGAAAGTTCGGTGAAAATAAAGAGGTTGGCAATTATATGAGGTATCTCTTTGGCACAATGTTTGATAATAGTGTAAAAGGCACAGTTGAAATAGGGCAGCTGTGGGATTGAAATAATCAGAGCGGTTGTCGTATATGGCGATACAGTTAAGAGGAAAAACCGAAGAGGAGAGTATGAGAACGGCTATTCTTTTATTCTTTTATTCCTTTACTTGTTTCAGTCGTTTGACTGCGGCCATGCTGGAGCACCAACTTTTAGTCAAGCAAATCGACCCTCCAGGATTCATTCTTTGTAAGCCTAGTACTTATTCTATCGGTCTCTTTATGCCGAACCGCTAAGTTACGGGGACGTAAACACACCAGCATCGGATGTCAAGCGATGTTGGGGGGGGGGGCAAACACAGACACACAAACAAACACAGACACACACACACACACACATACACACACACACACACACACACACATATATATATATATTCTTTCCGTTCTTTTCTCTTCATTTTTTCTCTCCTTGTTTCTTTCTGTGTTCCTTTCTGTGGAAGAGTGTAGGCTCGAAACGTTAAGGACTTTTTC
>NC_068981.1:13694684-13707542 GCF_001194135.2 Octopus bimaculoides
ACACACACACACATATATATATATACATATATACGACGGGCGTCTTTCAGTTTCCGTCTACCAAATCCACTCACAAGGCTTTGGTCGGCCCGAGACTATAGTTGAAGACACTTGCCCAAGATGCCACGCAGTGGGATTGAACTCGGAACCATGTGTTTGTAAAGCAAGCTGCTTACCACACAGCCACTCCTGCGCCTATGGTTACGTACATTTCAAACGGGCTTTGGATGTCTAGGAATACAAATAATCTCAAGTAAGAAGGTTCGAACGGTAAGATGATATGAAATGGATAATCATTGCTTATCAATGCGAACATATGAGGAGATTACTGTATACTATTTGATTTATTGTGTCGAAACAGATCACGTGTGTTCATGTAGTTGCCTGAGTAAATAGGCCAAGAAAATTAATGTTAAGGATTGCTAGTTATGGTGTTATCAGAAGACTATGGGAGTAAAAAGTAATAGAAAATTTGGCCTAGTTATAGAGATAATGAGCTGAAATAGTTGAGAAAATATCGAAATGCACGAAACCTGATAAGCTCAAATAGTAAAAGAAACTGCAGTCGGACGTAGATGAATGAACACTTGAGCTAGTTTTAATGTAAGCTTCGGTTACTGACGACCACGTGAGTAACGGGAAAAGTGAAGCCGAAGGGAGTTAGATTTGGAATAAACAGTGTTAACTGGTGATATGTGTTTTAGGAAAGAAAACTTCATGGATCAAGAATGGAATCAAACGCATAAATATAGAAGAAGCAAAATAGAAGAGATTAGCGTCTTCATTTAAGTGCTTTGGCATTATTGTGAAAGAAATGAATTCTTCAGAAACAAAGAATCACGATTTGCTAGAAGTCATTTCATCGACGCTTATAAGTAACACAGCTTGAAGTGCGTGACACATATTCGACATATTGTAGGCGAAGGGGTGGCTGTGTGTTAAGAAGTTTACTTCCCAACTACAGGGTTCTAGGTTCAGTCCCACTGCGTAGCACCTGGAGTAAGTCTCTTTTACTGTATCTCCGAGCGTATCAGAATGGATTTGGCAGAGGGAAACTGATAGAAACCCGTCATGTATATATAAATGTGTGTGTGTGTGTGTGTGTGTGTGTCTTGTCGATTGACAACCGATGTTTGTTTGTTTGCATCCTCCGTAACTTAGTGATTCCGGCAAAAGACCGACAGAATAAGTACCAAGCTTAAAAAATTAAAGTATACTGGGATCGATTTGTTCGACTAAAAATTCTTGAGGGCGGAGCCCCAGCATGACCGCAGTCTAATGACTGAAACAAGTAAAGGAAAAAAATACATTTGCTTACTTCCGTCGGATGAGTTGAACTCATCCACTCTCGGACACATTATGCTAAACTCCACAAAATCTGAATGAAGTCCAGCGCATTGTCAATAAGCAAAAAAAAAAAAAACCCAAAAACAGAAAGCGTATATTATATCCTTATTTTGATAACAAGATCTCCCTTTTGTTACATCTCTATGTCCATAGCGGGTTTTCAACTTTAAAATGCCAGCTAATATCATGCTCATTAATAAATATTCCTTTCTACTATGGGCAAAAGGTCTGAGATTTGGTGGAGAAAAGAGGACGTTGAAGTCAATTACACCAACCCCAGTGTTTCAACGACTCCCCGAAAGGATGAAAGGCCAAGTCGACCGCAGCGGAATTTGAACTCAGAACGTAAAGACAGACGAAATGCCGCTATGTATTGAGTTATCGCATAAATAGTGTGGGTATACTTCTTTTATACTTTTTTTATTTTTCAAAATTATGGTAAACACATTTCTTTTTTAATCTAGAACATACTCTCCTTCATTTTCTACAATGCATTACTGTCTCTCTGGTAGACTTGCAAGACTCCTCTTCCAAAATTTAATTGTCCGTGACGAAAAATACTCCTCCAGTACTGTCCGATCCCCATATATTGCATTACTATTCCTCGCACTATCCGTTGCGCTGTTGCCTTCTTTTGAACTTATAAAGCAAAATATGCCGAAAATGTTCTTTTGTAACATCCATTTTAGCTTTGAAATTTAACTGTTAAAATCGAATTGCACTCTTCAAAACTTGCACTAAGAATAAGTACAAGGAAAAATTACTACCTGTTAATTCCATTCCCCTCCAAATTTTAATTCATGCAATTTCAAAAACCGCATTATTTATGGGATGGCCGAATTTTTTGTCTCGCGTGCTAACGATTTAGCTAATTTCACTGCCTCATAATTATTGCAAAATATTACAGATATTTACAGTGCTGATCCATATTCAGCGTATATAATCTGTAAATGGTGCGAGAAATGTTCGCCTGTTGATAAAATGTATCTTCGTTTCGGACAATTTCTGGGATGAAGAAAATATGTTTCCATTCTTCGTGACAGAATATTCAATGATGTTGATACAAAGGACTTTCTTTGGAATTGAAATCGAGGAAATTTTCAATGAGAATTTAAATCCAAAAGGATGCAAATATTTTTCAACAGAAAGGGTTCACCTTAACTTTTTGTTTCAGTCATTAGATTGTGATCATGCTGGGGCATCGCCGTGAAGATGTTTTAGTTGAATGAATCGACACAGTACTTATTTTCCAGAGCCTGGTCTTCAATATATTGGTCAATATATTTGCCGAACCGCTAATTTACGGGTAATTAAACACGCCAACAACGGTTGTCAGGCGGTGGTGGACAAACACAGACACACACGCACGAACACAGACACACACACACACATACACACACACACACACGCACACACACTCACGCAGACATACACTCACATACACATACACACACGCACATACATACATATGTGTGTGTGTCTGTGCTCATACAACTGTGTTATAGTCACGAAAAGGAGAGCGTTATCTGTCAAAGCCAAAGAGCCGCGGAATAAATTGTTATAAATTTTGCTGTAGTTAGTTTTTTTGGTTTGAAATGCCACAAGGAACGCCGCTGCTGTTCGGGGACAGGAAATAAATGTATCACTTAGAAGGACCGATTTATTTCCCAATCAATATCAAATCGAGCATCCTTCTAATAAAATGAATTAATTTATTAATTTCTTGTATAGAATTAAATGGGTTGAAACGAACTAATTAACTTTCTGGATTTAGTTTCGTCTCTCTACATAACAAGAACAATTCTCTGGAGGACATCTTAGTTATTCTCCGTTAATGTTTATCCAATCGTGTGTCTCCTCCGTCTAATAGAGGGGCTTATTATTGGCAGAGAGAAATCCTATTATTAGTGAACGGATAAAGAAAATTTATTGGCGAACACAATCCCCAACACAATTTCAATTGGCAGGTTTATCAATTTCACTTCAAGTACTCAATGATCTTCAGAATAGCGCAATGAAAGGATACCTTGTATCTCCAAAAAAGAATAATTATTACTACTGAAGGCCAGCAGATTTGGTTGCAGGGGGATGACAGGTACTTATTTCATCGACCGCGGCATTTGAATTCAGAACGTAAAGACGGACGAAGTACTGCTAAGCATTTTGTCCGGCGCACTAAAGAGTGAATTGAAAACATGACGTTTCTCATTTCTTTATTACCCACAAAGGGTTAAACATAGAGGGGACAAACAAGGACAGACAAAGGGATTGAGTCGATTACATCGACCCCAGTGCGTAACTGGTGCTCAATTTATCGATCCCGAAAGGATGAAAGGCAAAGTCGACCTCGGCGGAATTTGAACTCAGAACGTAGCGGCAGACGAAATACTGCTAAGCATTTCGCCCGGCGCGCTAACGTTTCAGCCAGCTCGCCGCCTTTGAAAACTGAACACATGACGTTTCTGCTAAAAACCTTTTTTTAACGGTTTTAAAGGTGCCTACATACATACATACATACACACATACATACATACACACATACATACATACACACATACATACATACATACACACACACACACACAAACACACATACATACATACATACATACATACATACAATAACCTCTACGTTCTTCAACCACAGCAACACATAAAACACCACCACTATCTTCTTAATCTTCTTGATTACAATCACCATCATCATCATCTTGATCGTGATGATAATGTTCGTGATGATCATTATCCCCATCATCGTCATCATCGTCATCATCATGATCATCATCATCATCATCGTCGTCATCATCATCATCTTCATCGTCGACATCATCATTCTCGCCATTGTTATTACCAGCACATGGTATACCCTGCCCGCCACATCTATCACCTATCACCCCGTCATTATCTTTCAGCCATTTTCTATATATAATGTAGTCCCTGACGTAGCTTTGGACGAAACATGTATTCATAGACACACACGCACACACACACACACACACACAAACACACACACACACACACACACTCATTCTGTTTCTCTCTCTCTTCCTTTCTCCCTCTCTTCCTCACACATTAATCACCAGTGCTTGCTCCAGTGTGTTATTTTGATTAGTCACACATGAAAGAACAGTGTGAAAGTTGTCTCTACGCAGATGATTGAAGTGCTAAGAATAGCAGCCGAGTGAACATAAAATCGAAAATATAGCGTCTTTGCAAAAAGTGATTACATTTCATAATTTTTTATTGCTTGTCTTTTACTTGTTTCAGCCATTAGACTGCGGCCATGCTGGGACACCGCCTCGAAGAATTTTGAGGTGAATGAATCGACCTTAGTACCTATTAATTTTTCTGAGCTTATGCATTGGCACTCCGTCGCTTACGACTTCGAGGGTTCCAGTTGATCCGATCAACGGAACAGCCTGCTCGTGAAATTAACGTGCAAGTGGTTGAGCACTCCACAGACACGTGTACTCTTAACGTAGTTCTCAGGGATATTCAGCGTGACACAGTGCGACAAGGCTGACTCTTTGAATTACAGGCACAGCAGAAACAGGAAGTAAGAGTGAGAGAAAGTTGTGGTGAAAGAGTACAGCAGGGTTCGCCACCATCCCTTGCCAGAGCCTCGTGGAGCTTTAGGTGTTTTCGCTCAATAAACACTCACAACGGCCGGTCTAGGAATCGAAACCGCGATCCTATGACCGTCAGTCCGATGCCTAACCACTGGGCCATTGCGCCTCCACTTCTAAGCTTAACACATATTCCATCGACCCCATGGGCCGAGCCACTTGATTAAGTGAACATAAACACACCAACACCGATTGTCAAGCAGCGGTAGGAAATATAGAGAGACACAAAGGCATACACACATACAAGTACGTATACGGCGGGCTTCTTTTCAATTTCCGTCTACCAAATCCACTCTCAGGGCTTTGGTCGCCCGATGTTCTACTAGAAGCCTCTCACCTAAGGTGTCATATAGCGCCACTGATCCCAGGACCGTGTGTTTAGGAACAAGCGTCTTATCACAACGCTACACCTGTGCTTATGGGTCTAGATAAAATATGATCGACCCAGAGAGGATGTCAGTGAAAATGTTTACCAATCAAGAACGATAGATTTGCAGATTCGTTAAGGGCAAGAGAATGGATTTCTTGTAGTATTTATTTCTTCACTTAGCGATCTCAGTTCAAATTACTCCATGTCCCACGTAGGAGGGAGAATTAATCTGTCACCCTGTTTAACTCCACCACCTGCTAATTTGGATGCATTTAGAAGAGTCTACTATGCAGCAGTTGGGTAAGCACATGGTATTTTTGGAGTTACAATCGCAAGATCATGGTTGTCATTCAGGGACCGGGTTACGCGTTGATTTAGTGGAGTCAACCCTTTTGCTGTTGTGTAAGGGTGTGGTCTTTTTGAACTCATGATCATAAGGTCGTGGTTTCGATCCACAGACCGGGCGATGCACTGTGTTCCTGCCCAAAACACTTCATTTCACATAGGTCCAGGCCAATTAGCTGTAAATTGGTAAGTCTCTATTCAGGAGGGGACGTCATGATTTCAGTCATATATCTCGTGATATATGACTGTGATGAACCAGTCGATTGGATGTTGTTACACATCGCTGGCCACAATGCCTTTCGCATTGTTTTAGCTTCGGAATGATGCCACTCCGCTGGCTAAGCGAGCAGGCCAACATTTACCCGTGCCCCGATTGGAAGGTTAGTCCGTCGCAGGGTCACCTACCCGTTTAAAGTTGAGTGGACTAGAGCCATGTGAAATGAAGTGTTTACAACGCGCCACTCGGTTTGGAATCGAACCCACGAACTAGCAACTAAGCCACACGTTCAGGACGGATATTGTGATCTTAGTCATATATACGCCATGGAAATCGGGTATCCGGGGCTATGTTTCCTACGATTCGCGACAATAACGTGCAGGGGCTTTACTTTTAGTCTGTTGCAATTATTCAGGGAGATCTCTGGTTCAAGGACTCTTCTCTTCTTCTCCCAGGATCTGAGTCACTGTTAAGAGTCAAGGTATTGCTTACTCTCCTGACGCTAAGAAAAATAAATTCAATTATTTCTGGTTTTTCAGCTCATGTTATACATGTGAGACTCAGCAGAACAATATGTATTCAGTATGCAAAACTTTCCCACTGGATGTTTTCCCTTAGCCATTTCTTGATATTCGTATTCTGCGTAGTTATGTTCCTTATGGTAAAGATTATTTGTCAACATAATATGGTAGTCACTGTTGGGACGAATGTTTGTTGTTTAACTCCAGGAAACAATAGTAACATTCATCCCAACCTGGACTGCCACATTATGTTGGCAAATAATCTTTACGCTAAAGTACTGTTACTGAATATCTCTCGCTGAAAGATTTAGGAACAATAATGTTTCTATTTGCATTCCTTATATTTTCTATATACAGCGATGGCTTTTGAGTTTAGCTAACTAAATAGCATATGGATCTCTGAAGAGATGTAAGGCGATTGAAACTTGCTCGTTAGCTACGCTAGTCAATTTGAACGACAAGGACTGCTTCAATCTGCATCGATTTTATTCTCAAAATATTTCAATTTATTGATAATATCGGTATTATTTTGATATTGGTTTTATTTTCCTTGGTTGTTGATATTTTAAAATATCAAACACCTCCAGAAGAAATTTTTAATTTGCTAATTGCATGGATAGCCTCAGTTATTCAGAGCTTTACAATTCATTAGGTTATATATGTGAAATATAACAGTATGAGTCACAGCATGAATATATTTGATTTATACGAGATCGAACATCAAAAACTGTAGGAAATTGTCTCCTTCAAAATCTGATATATGAACCAAAATTGAATAGGGGTAGAAAATATCTAATAATAATAATACTTTTTGCATACGACATACACATATAAAAATGCACATATATATGTGTATAAATGTATATAAAAAATAAACAGAGAAATGCTTACACTCAACAGCACACACGTTTTATCAACTATTACTTCCGTTGACTTCGTCTCAAATGCTGTCTTTTAGGTTTACTCTATCACAGTCACTGGATAGCCGCCATTTTAGGCAACGCCTTGAAACGTTCAGTTGAAGAGATCGACTCCTGCATTTATTTTTGAAACTATGGTATTTATTCTATCGGTTTCTTTTACTGAATCACTAATTTGCGGGGTCGTATACAAACCAACGCCGATTGTCAAGGGAGGTTGAGGACAAACACACTCACACACAAATACACACACACACACACACACACACACACACACACACACACACACGCACACACACACATGTATACGATAGGTTTCTTTTAGTTTCCACTGATCACATCCACTGGCAAGGCTTTGGTCGGCTTGAAGCTAAATTAGAAGACACATGCCTAAGGTGCCACACAATGGGATTGAACGCTAGGATACATGGTTGGGAAGAAAGCTTCTTATCTACAGTATTTCCTTATCTCGTTGTTCATGTGATAGCAGAGAACAGATGAATAAAAAGAAAATTACGAGAATTAATAAATACATCACGATGATTTTTATGATTTTGCTTTTAAAACTTGAGACTTTTGAATCAGTACTTCTGTTTTTCTCCTTGTCTAGTTTTGTTTCTCGTTTTTCGTGTAAAGTGTTATCTTCTAACTTCTTGGCACAAAGTGTTATCCACTCTAAAGTAACTTCTTTGCATCTCGTTCGCTGATCTTAAACTTATTCAGTGACAGTTCATTTTAGAATTGTAAACATGTACTTCTCGTTCTTTCTTCTTAGTATTTAACATATAGTTGGATTTTGTATTTGGTTTGCAAGATTCTTGATGGGAATTCATGTGTTGAAACAGATTTGTTGTGTCTTGAGAGGCTCATTACTCCAGTGACGAAAGGACTTTGGCTGACAAACAACCGATTGATTGTTTAATCAACACAATAAACAAACGATCGATTAATTAATTGTTTAGATATTTAACCGACTAAATACCACGAAAGAAGTGATATTGAACCAGTTTGCGTGTGTTATTTTTATTGGCGTAGTTTTCCTTCCAAGACACAATAAGATGTATCGTCTTTATTTCCACTAAATTTGAATGAACTTCTACAGATTTTATCTGAGTAAAATTCAAGTATCGCAATCACATAGTACATGTAAAATCACCAGCGTAAAATCCTCAACGCGATCCTTCGAATTGTTATAAACAGTGACAGCACCCTTATGTTCCTGATGACATAATAATAAAAAAAGAAAAATGAAACAAAAGAACGAAAAAATTAACCAGATATATTGAATAATATGATCCAAAATAGTCTATCTACAGAAAGAGTACTAGACGGCCACTGCTGTAATGTTTCGATCATAAATCGGTTTGATCAGGATGACCTAGGCTATAAAAAACTACACATCGACATGCATTGATTTCTGAGTTCATCACCCACAGCTGTCTGCCAGACTCGATAAAATAATACTCGTCAGTTTAACAATAATATACAAGCTAAGTACTGCGGTACTATACCATAGAACTCAAATGCTTAGCTGTGTGCATCTATTGATAACTATAAATATGAGGCAGTCATCGTGAGGCGGTGATCTGGCGGAATCATTTGTGCACAAGGTTAAAAAATAAAATGCTTAGCAGTAATTCGCCCGTCTTTACGTACTGAGTTCAAATTCCGCTCATGTTAACTTTACCTTTTATCATTTTAGGGTCGATAAAATGAGTAACAGCTGGTTACTGGAGTTAACGCAACTCTTACCTTATTTCCCAGAAATTGCTGTCCTGGTACCAAAATTTGAAACAGATATGACAAAATCATTGGTGTAGGAGTAACGCTAAACTTCAAGATTAAATGTTTCTCATCATATTTCTTTCAGTCTGAAATGATATGTGATGTATAGGGGGAGGTTTGTAAATAATGCTTAATTAGGCAGAAAGGGAGGGTATATGACACTTTACACTCATTTGCGGCTGATGGGAGCGGGATGGAGATATTATCAAACCAGAGACGAGGCTGAAAGCTTGCGATAGAGTGAACTGTATTAAAAGCACTCCAATTTCCAGGTCGTGGCGCTGAATCATGAAATGAATTAACTCTGTAATCTTGGTAGGCTGTAGTGGATTTAAACTTAAAATCAATACGTATAAAATACACGTTTACATACAAAATACATATACGTATATATGTATATATATATATATATATATATATATATATATGAAGGAATACAAAAAATAGGACATGAACGCAAAACGTCTAGACAGATGATACAAAAAGGGACAAGAAAAAACAAGGACGGGTCATTCGGAGTTTTCTTTCCTCAGTCGAGTTCTAGATTATCTTCGCAATTTCGGCTCGTTATACTCGAGATTGCTCCAATCTCGCCAGCCCCCAAAGAAAAACTAAGCTAAGAGCACTAGATTCATTTGAAGAAAGCAGCGAATGTATACGAAAACAGGGACGGAAAAAACGGAAAAATGGTACACAAATACAAGTCCAAATAACAAGACATTAACAGCAGGTGTCTTTCGACTAAGGACGAATTAAATTAAGCTGGTAAGTGTGGAAGTGAAGACTTACGGCAGGTACATTAGAGATGACAGGCATGGGGAGTAATATAGATGTTGCACGGATGGTAGTCGAACCAAGAAAGAAAGATCAGGCTTGGTCGAACACCGGTCACGTGGAGAGAGAGAGGAGAGAGGTAGAGGCAGACGGATAGAAGAATAGGGACGGACGAGGAAAAAAGAAAAGGGACAGAGTATATGTATATATAAATAGAGAGAGGGAGAGAGAGAGATAAAGTGAGAGACAGACAGCCAGACAGAGTGTACGTTAAATATGAATATTATTATTTTAAAGCACGTTTAGGAATAACAGCGAATAACAAATGAAGTTTTAATGATAGCGCCACTCCATACAGGAAAGAATCATACATGTTGGTATCCTTCCCCTTGTGAAAGAGAAAAAAAAATCTAAATTATCTTATATAATGGGTTCTTGTTTTTTTCCAACATGAGGAATATAACCATTGTTCTTAGGAGGTCGTGTGAGGTCATTTAATGTTCCCTCATCGGCAAGTCGTTTCGATTTAAAACCTAATAGTTACGCTTGTAATGTTTTGTCTTTTTAAGATCTCACTTCTATTTTTCCATCAACCAAAAATGTTTTTCAATATTTTTACTTGGTCTAGTATTAAATGTTTTTCGGTTTCTTTTTTACCTCACAAAGTAGTTGTTTTAACGATAAAACAATTATAAGAAGTAATTATAGCTCTGCAGTAGCAACATGTTCTTAAGATAGAATCTAAAGAACTTCAATGCAACCTGAGGCTACTAATGAAGTATTTCCAGAAGATAAAGTCACAATGGCTCGTTAAGTTTACAGCCGAAAATAATTCATCTTTATTTTGACAGTTTTTCTCATTAACTTAAACAGAAGGTGGTCTGCTCTTTTTTTTCTCTTGTAGTGTGAAAAACTTACTGCTATTAAATATGATAGCACGTTTCGATGCCTTTTGGCTGCTGTCAGACTACGGACAAATGCTATGAGGGAATATTGCTTGAAATAGTCACTTTATTCTGGAATTTAAGCAAGGAGAGTTGATCACAATCATATTTAATAAGGTAATTCTTTTCAGAAGTTATTCCTCAATCTATTCCATTTTACTACTGTCAATCATCCACGAGCAAGTTTTGGTTAATATAGAACAGAAAAGTTGATATGAATAAATGATGTTAGTACAACTTGTTCTGAATATTTTAAATAAGTCCAGTCATTCAAAATTAGAATATTAATCATGGTTTTACATCGCTCGTTATGTCAGTTTTGAGATTCGTAAGGGGACGAGCATGGATGGGAAGCATACTAAATTCTTTCGTCTGTTTCGCAATTTCGAATCTCGTAATTCTCATTTCAAATTTCAACAGAACTGGTTTTTTTTTGGTTTTTTGAAAGTAGGTTCGTAAAAAACAACAACAATAAGAAGCATCAAGGCGCAGACGTGACGTTACCGATAAGAAACTCACTTGGCAATCACGTAGTTTCGAGTTCAGGCCCAATGCGCGGCACCGTGGACAAGTGTCTTCTACTGTAGTCCCAGGCTGGCAAATAGATGGTAAGTGAATTTTGTAGATGGAAACTGTGTGGAAGAATTTCAGCTGTGTGGTAAGAAGCTTGCTTACCAACCGCATTGTTTCCGGTTCAGTCCAACTTGAGCAAGTGGCACCTTCTGCAAATGACCTCTCCTATAGCCTTGGGCCGACCAAAGCCGTGTGAGTGGATTTGGTAGACCGAAACTTAAAGAAGCCCGTCGTATATATATGTGTGTATATGTGTGTGTGTGTGTGTGTGTGTGTGTGTGTGTGTGTGTGTGTGTGTGTGTGTGTGTGTGTGTGTGTGTGCGTGTGCGTGCGTGTGTTCCCCACTACCACCAACGCTTCACAACCGGTTTTGGTGTGTTTACGCCCCCGTAACTTAGCGGTTCGGCAAAAGTGACATAGAATAAGTACTGGGCTTACAAAAAATAACTCCTGGGGCTGAGTTGTTCGACTAAAGGCGGTGCTCCAGCATAACTGCTGTCAAATGAAAAGTAAAAGAAAACATACATAAAGGGTAAAGACCCCCTTCGATCATGAATGACCATGAAATTGCACCTAGGAAGTTCCCCTCCAAGGCACAAGTCTGGGCAAGGTTGTTTATAGAAGAACAACAGTCGCCCATGCACACCATCTTCACCTCTCGTCGCTACCGTCTTATCCAAGGGAAGGGCAAAGGGCGATACAGCTTGGCACCAGTAACGTCGCAACTCTATTTCTATATCTGAGTAAACTGGAGCAACGTGAAGTAAAGTGTCTTGCTCAAGAACACAACACAGCCCAGTCTGGGAATCGAACTCACTATCTCATGATTATGAGCCTGACGCTCTAACTACTGACCCATGCCCCTTCACACACACATCTTCTGGTAATCGGTGTTAATTTGTTTACGTCATAGTTGGGCAAAAAAACCCGTAAATACTGAGTGCGATTTGTTTGACGAAAATTCTTTCACGGTGGTGCCCCAGTATGGTCGTGGTTAAGTGACTGAAATAAGTAAATAATAAAAGATAATCCTTTTGGATTGGTAAATTCTAGTGATCAATATTCATGAGAAGGCGGCTGCGTGCTTGCTGAAACGTTAGCACGCCGAACAAAATGCTTAGCGGCATTTCGTCCGTCTTTACGTTCTGAGTTCAATTTCCACCGAGGTCGACTTTGTTCTTTATTAGTACCTGTTGATTAGTGGGGTCGATATAATCGACTTATGCCCTCACCGAAAATCCTGATCTTGTGCCAAAACTTCAAACCAATATTTATCAAAAGGAAGGCAGCGAGCTGGCAAACCGGGCGTAATGCTTAGCGGCTTTCCGTCCTCTTATACATTGCGAGTTCAAATTTCACCGAGATCGATTTTACTTTTCACCATTTCGGGTATGATAAAATAAGTACCTTTTGAGCATTGGGTTTGATCCGATCGA
>NC_068981.1:13710027-13714145 GCF_001194135.2 Octopus bimaculoides
TATATATATATATATATATAAAGGATTCTACCAACTCTACAATCTATTGTAAATATATATATACTTAGTACTTTAACACACTAAAAAGATATGATTAAAGGGATCAATGAAAATATGTCAGCTAATCGAAATTGGCCTTGTTGGAGGACTGAATTTCACTATACTTCAGTTTAACGTAAAACAGGAAATTATGAGCGTCCGTACTTTTTCAACGTACAATATATTTCTATTCGCTTTATTTTGCACTTCAGCATTCTTTGCGTTTCTCAGTCAATATAACGGACCCTGTTTGTATAACGCTACTTGCTGTGGTGTAAACACATATCTAACTGAAATGTGTATTTTTATTATCACAAGCAGGAATATATATCAATAAACAATATTTGAACTTTTATAAAGATTTTGTTCTGAATCATGTACCAAAGTACTTAGGATAGGCGTTTTTATTAAATGTAAGAAAAAAATTATAATAATCGGTCCATCTGGCTTTCTATTGCTATTATTGATAAACTCTATCGATAATTTGACTTCAAAAGCGTTGATCCAAAAGACGTATGGCCTGGATATCACTGAAAACTAACAATGTGTAAGGATAAAAAAATAAAGAAAAGATTTCGAATATGCGAACGTATTTAATTTCCTGGATACAGGTTTCCAACATTCAGACTAAATTTACTCTATGAAGTGATATTGAACAAGGCGAGGGAAGAAACCAATAAGAAACAAGTTAACTGTAACCATCCATGGAAATCATTTATAAGCGTGTGCAAAAGAATTAAATACCTCCACGTCTCTATGAAATCGAAGTTATTTTGGTTGTGTTGAAAATGACTACAACATTGGAACATGACAAAGAAGTAAAGAAAAAATGAAACGAGAACCAAAAAAAAAACAAAAAAAACAAATAATAATAATAGTAACAACAAAAAGGAAGTCAAAATAGCTTCTTAACTGAAAGTTACTAAAAGTTTGCAGTTAGAAAGAATTCTTGTTATTTGATTCCGTAATAATTCTTATACAATTGGATAAATAGTTTTGTGGAATCTACTGAGAAAGGGTCTACGAACCAAAGAATAACTGCTAGACGTTCTAGAATTTGTCTTCCGTTTTTTTATAATAATAATAATAATAATAATAATAATAATAATAATAATAATAATAATAATATAATTTTCTATCAAACTTATTCTTATTCAATGCAATGTGTCTGATTTTAAGAGTTAAATACTCACATATGTTCTGCCGGAAATTGCTAAAATTACTTACAGGCAATCACTTATTTTCACAATATATTTTACGTTAACTTAATTTAGTTTTCTTTTCCTATGAAGGTATAATTTTATTCACTATTACAGTAGATAATATAACCTAAACAGCTGAAACAGCGTTAGCAAAACATAAACTGAATGTCTGATTATAAAATTGGAAAAGTGATGGTAATGAATATATATTACAATAAAGTCTCAGTATTGCCTTACCTGTCTTAAATATACTGTCGGCTGTCGAACAGAAAAATTGAAGAGGAGTCCAAAACTTTAATTCTAATGTGTTTTGGTTTATAGTGATTGATTAGAATATTTACAAATTATAATTCGTGTAAAACAAAATTGTGAAAAAATCGTTATTTGCACTGTGAACAGTTGAGATCCGAAACAATGATTTGCATAGATATTCTAAAAACGTTCAGGCAGATTCGAACGCAAGTTGCTGCAGTGTAGCTCACAAGAGAACAACTCTTTCTTTTACGAAGACTGCATATTCATAACACGCTCGGCTCATTGGCACAAGGGATACCGGGACATCGGTGTTTCGACATGATGTGTTTCATCAACCACAAGTACCCGGATCATTTTATTTGAATACTTCCGAAACGATTTTCTTTTGCAAAAAAATGTTCATAGGCGCAGGCTTGACTGTGTGGTAAGACGCTTGCTCCCCAGTCTCATGCTTCCGCGTTCAGTCCCACAGCATATCACCTTCTAGTAGAGCCTCAGGTCAACCAAAGCCCAGTTAGTGGATTCGGTAGACAGAAACTGAAAGAAGCCCGTCGTATATATACATATATATATGTGTGTGTGTATGTGTATATGTGTTTATGTGTGTGTGTGTATGTGTATATGTGTTTATGTGTGTGTGTGTATGTGTCTATGTGTCTATGTTTATCCTCACCGTCGCTTGACGACCGGTATTGGTGTGTGTACGTCCTCGTAACCTAGCAGATCGGTAAAAGAGCTCGTTAGAATAATTGCCTGTCTTAAAAATGTACTGGAGTCGACTTATTCGATTAAAAATTCTTGAAGACGGTGCCCCAGCATGGCCGCAGTCTAATGACTGAAACACATAAAAGATAAAAGATCTTTAACAATGACAGACTATTATGTTTCTATTATCCCTGTGCTCATACAATAATTATGGAAGTAGAATTAACAATACCAAGAAAACATTGCTTTCGTGATAATTTTATGCAATCAAGAGTGTTACTAATATTATTTTCTACTCTAGGCACAAGGCCAGAAATTTTGGGGGAGGACGCCAGTCGATTAGATCGACCCCGGTACGCAACTGATACTTAATTTATCGACCTCGAAAATATAAAAGGCAAAGTCGATCTCGGCGGAATTTGAACTCAGAACGTAAAGACAGACGAAATACCGCTAAGTATTTCGCCGGCGTGCTAGCGTTTCTTATTTCTTTATTGCCTACGAAGGGCTAAACATAGAGGGGACAAACAAGGACAGACAAAGAGATTAACTCGATGACATCGACCCCAGTGCGTACCTCGTACTTAATTTATCGACCCCGAATGGAGTCGACCTCGGTAGAATTTGAACTCAGAACGTAATGGCAGACGAACTATCGCGAAGTATTTCGCCCGGCGTGCTAACGTTTCTTATTTCTTTATTGCCCACAAGGGGCTAAACATAGAGGGGACAAACAAGGACAGACAAAGGGATTAAGTCTATGACATCGACCCCAGTGTGTAACTTGTACTTAATTTACCGACCCCGAAAGCATGAAAGGCAATGTCGACCTCGGCAGAAGTTGAACTCAGAACGTAACGGCAGACGAAATACCGCTAAGCATTTCGCCCGGCGCGCTAACATTTCTGCCAGCTCGCCGCCTTGAGTGTTACTAATATCGTAAATGCAACTGACTTCGAAGTCACTTGCAGTATGAGGCTTGCAGATAGTGAAGAAATCAAAAGCCAACAATATAACCAACGAAGTGTATTATAATATTTAATATGCTCTCCCTTTCACTTCTTACTTCAAATATCACTGCCATTGGCCTTATCTGTAATCCCTTTCATAGAAACGGTCAATATTGTGTGTACGTATTTCCAATATATTTCAAAGAAACAACGACTCTGTCATGCAGTTTCCTTTATCTCACATACAGCGTAATATAAACTAACGTGGAAGATTTACAGATTCA
Source organism: Octopus bimaculoides (assembly GCF_001194135.2). Lineage (NCBI taxonomy): Eukaryota > Metazoa > Mollusca > Cephalopoda > Octopoda > Octopodidae > Octopus > Octopus bimaculoides. Next base: position 13,713,463 of record NC_068981.1, read on the forward strand.
TGCATACAAGCATGCACACACATTCGCATAGACACATATTTATAAGGAGCAAAAGTGAACGGATCTCCATTGATTATCACGATGATTATTCTAGTTGCTTGATACAGTTGAACTGCGAATACATTGAATGTTTGAATTGTTCGGCATATAACTGATAAATAAAATCATTCTCAGTCAGAAATTGCGTGTCATATTCTGCGATTAGGACAGGAATTTTTAATCATGGGAACATCCAGCTGTAACAATTCCTATACACACAAGGGTTAGCTTATTCTGAGTTTATAGTAATATGGGGAGGCGCAATGGTCCAGTAGTTAGGGCAGCAGACTCGCGGTCGTAGGATCGCGGTTTCGATTCCCAGACCGGGCATTGTGAGTGTTTATTGAGCGAAAACACCGAAAGCTCCACGAGGCTCCGGCAGAGGATGGTGGCGAACCCTGCTGTAGTCTTTCACCACAACTTTCTCTCACTCTTACTTCCTGTTTCTGTTGTGCCTGTAATTCAAAGGGCCAGCCTTGTCACATTCTGTGTCACGCTTAATCTCCCCCGAGAACTACGTTAAGGGTACACGTGTCTGTGGAGTGCTCAGCCACTTGCGCGTTAATTTCATGAGCAGGCTGTTCCATTGATCGGATCAACTGGAACCCTCGTCCTCGTAACCGACGGAGTGCCAACCAAATAGT
>NC_068981.1:13718730-13721273 GCF_001194135.2 Octopus bimaculoides
GTATTTTGTTTGCCCTTACGTTCTGAGTTAAAATTCCTCCGAGGTCGACTTTGCCTTTCATCCTTTCGGTGTCGATAAATTAAGTACCAGTTGCGTACTGGCGTTGAGTTAATTGACTGCCCCCTACCTCCCCCCAAATGTTCGGTGTTACAACCAGAGTTCCTTCGGAAACGTCTGTCTCTCACAAACTGAGGTAAGATAACGTTCGTCACCAACGTCATCAACACTATTATTTTTCGACATCTGATAGTTTCAAGCAACTTTCTAGTGTATCATTTGTTAGACCTGTATACTGGTGGGGGTGGTGTGTGCTGCATTTTGTTTTTAGTGGGGATATTGTATTATACCAGAATGTTTTTATGGGGTTTGGTTTGAGTCTTCTGTTGTATTACTTTAGTGTATGTTTTGTTTGTGTAATTCAGGTTGTGTTCACATGTCGGTTATCGGCCTTCTATGGCACATATTGTGGGCTTTGTTCATTTTGTTAGTTATTTACTGCATGAGCTTACTCATGTATGTTTTTGGAGGAGTGTTGCATAGTAGTATGTGTAAATTATATATCAACTATTTCATAGTATTTATGGTTATCTGTCCACCGTTCTTTCTCTTTTGTTTGGTTTTGTTATGGGTTCGTTTTTACAGCGTTTACTTTTTTAACTGAACATCGCCAATGGACACGTGTTGAGGTTTCTTTCGTAGCTATATTATTATTGATGTATTAGCGAGAGATCAAGAAGAAGCTGCAGTGTTCCTATACAGGGAGGACTTGTATAAATATGGATGTATATGTAATTAAAATTTTAAATTTTACTTACAGGTTTGCAGTTTCGGTATAGAAATATTGCAGTGCTTACATTTTTAGGCACATGTGGCTGTGGTGGTGCATCTGGGGAAGCTATTTTTTGTGTATATATTTATACATCAAATAAGAAAAATCTTTCATTTTCCTGAGATGGCTTGCATTAAGACATAGTTTTCCTTCATTATTTTAGCGGATTCTTAATTCCTGCTTCATGATGGTTTCAGATGTGATCTATCTTCCCGGCAGCTTGCTCTCACACGTCCATGCTGTTTATTATTATTATTATTATTATTATTATTATTATTATTATTATTATTATTATTATTGGACTGCCGATAATCATACATGTTCTTTCTTGTTTATTCACCACAACCAGCAATGTCCGGTCTCATATGTCTGGTCGTGTGATGGCACTCGATCATTGCATCCCACAAGATTTTGCAGTTCTCATTTTCGGTGACTCCTTCTGGAGTTTGTTAACACCACGTCTTTGCTCTTTGTAGGCCGTGATTATCACAGAACTTCCAATGGATCATTCTTGCCACATTGTCACAGCGTCGTTTGTATTCGTGTTGTGCTAATTTCGGGCATTCGCTAACGATGTGCCATACCATTTCACCCCTCTCATCACACATTCTACATTTGTCGCTATCGGTAGTGTTGCCAATTCTGCACTTCATATAATTGGTTCTTAACGCTTGTTTCTGAGTTGTGCATATGAGTGCTTCTGTCTCTATCTTCAGATCACTCCTCCTCATCCATAGCCACCGGTCTTCTTTATCTGTTTAGGTGTTTACATGTCTTGCAAACTGACCATACGTTTTGTCACCTACCATGCTTATTCTTTTTATTTCTTTGTTCATTAATTGTTTAAATTCAGTTTTAATGACGCCAGCTTCGTGCGTTTCAATAGTAGCTCAACGGCATTTTTTATATACCACACTAGGCTGTTTTTCTCTGCTTCAATACAGTCTTGACAAGTGATCAAACCTCTCCCACCCTTTCTTCTGGACAAGTGCAGCCTATTGGTGTCACTTTTAGGATGGAAGGCTCCATGTACTGTCAACATTTTTCTGGTGTTAGTACCCGTTTTCTTGTTTTCATTCCTTTGCTATTTTATAATTCCCACTCCGTACCGAAGTGATGCTATCACCCATGTATTAACTGCTTGAATCTTATTCCATCCAGTTACTTTCAGGCGCAGCACCAGCCTCAGTCTTCCGAAATTCTCCATTCTCAGTTGATCTTTCATTTCCTTCTTGAATCCAAATTCCATTCTAATATCAGTACTAAAACAATGGAGCGTGCTCAACAACGAACTCACTTGTGTCTCATCTTTACCATACAGTCTCAAATCATCCACGAAGAGCAGGTAGTTGATTACTTGGAATGTTTCCTTTAGTTGGGATTTTCCTGAATACCAAGGTCAAGGGTTTCATGCAGAGAAAGAAAAGCAACGGTGATAGGCTATTATTATCATCATCATTATTATTATTATTATTATTATTATTATTATTATTATAATTGTTATTACTATTATTATTATTATTATTATTATTATTATTATTATTATTATTATTATTATTATTATTATTATTATTATTATCATTATGGTTATTATTGTTATTATTATTATCATTATTGTCATTATTATTATTATTATTGTTATCATCATTATTATTATCATTAATATTATTATTGTTATTATTATTATCATTATTGTTATTATTATTTTTATTTT
>NC_068981.1:13725079-13729413 GCF_001194135.2 Octopus bimaculoides
TATATATATATATATATATATATATATATATATATATATATGTATATATTTTAATATACCTAGACACACAAACGCACACACGCACACAAACACATATTCATTTATATACATACATATCGGTTCAATCATATGATCTTCAACCTCTGAGTTAATTAAAACAAATATTCAATATGCAGTCTATAATTTTAATCAGATATATTCTATTCACTGCACATTTAGAGAATACAGATGCAGCCTGCATTAGCTTACGCCCATTATTGCCAGTTGCATTTGTGAAGAATTCATTTTGATTAGAAATTGTTTTTCGCTTTACTTGAAAGTCATTTTCGAAAGCAGCCACTTAGTGCAAAAAAGAAAATAGTAATATTGACTTTTAAGTGATTAATTCTTACGTAACTACCAACTAACCATGCTAATATTAACCTTCTCCGTCGATGGAAACATCATGTAAGTGTGAATGTATTTCAAATCACATTCTTTTATTGATTTTTGGAACCTACTTTCTGGTGTAATTAATGCTGTGCAGATAGATTCTCAGGATTTTCAAAATTAATCTTAAGAGATGACAATCTCAGGTTTAAAACACATTTTTAGAGAAACCCATAGATATTATCTCAAGCGGTTATGTTTACTACTTAAAATGTAATAACATGTTACATAACGTGCTGATTTTACAGACATAATGTGTTTTTGAACAACAATTTTAGGCGTGTAATTTCCCAAATGAGAACCATTGTATATATTAGTAAGGAGACTAGCATGTTATTACAATGTAGTACAATAAAGATTATGTACCAGTACGTGATAAATATAGCATAATATACCTACCTAGAAAACAATCGTGACAGCAGAAATACGGCAAGTGTCTTTTCTATTGGTATTTTATTATTGTTTTCTATTGTAGTTTCTGTGTTGTTTTTTGCTTTAGACTCAACTTTTAACGAACTGACTTTTGATCAAACGCATTCCAATAATAACCATTCCTTGATTTTAAATGCTTGTGTAGCTATGTGTTCTAATGTGTCCTTTCTTCACTTACAATGGATGGGTGTGTACTAGAGGAAATTTGGTTGGTTGAGCGACTATACTGAGCCTCTCTGTATACAATAACTCAATTACGAAACCGCAGTAAAGTATGGAAACCAATTTTGCCATAACGCTGATGCTCTCATCTGTCTTTCCTAGCATCTAGTGGAGGATAGAGTCCTCCTATTTATCCGTATGTGCCTCATCAAATGGAAGCTGAAAACTTGGCTTGCTAGATTAAAAATTACCACCTTTCGAAACATGGGTGTTTTGCTCAACATCCTTAAACAACCCATTATTCAGGGACCTTTTGAGCGGGATGGGCTACTCGACCTGAAGAAAAGTCTAACTGAGCCCCACCCGCGAGGTTATGCGCTGTTTATCTTGATATGAGATCACCATGTCGCACACATATAGTTGTGATGCATGTGCCTGGTGTACCCTTATCAGACGGGTAGTCATGATGGGTATACTGGGCTTCGTATATTTTACCCAAGCGTCACTTTGATGGCATGCACTGCTCTCTCACTCAATAATAATAATAATAATAATAATAATAATAATAATAATAATAATAATAATAATAATAATAATGATAATAATGATAATAATAATAATAATAATAATAATAATAATAATAATTATAACATCGAAAAATACTTTAGGAATGAGAACCCAGGTTCGAAATTTCTCCAAGACACCTGATGAAGGCTGGAGGGTATATCAACCGAAACGTTGTGTTAACAACAAACAAGATAAGGAGAAAATATCCGTCAATTGTAAATAATGTAAATAATTACACATTTTGTATAATATACATATAGTTCTACAGCATCTCCTTCGGTTTGCGGAGAATATATTATATTGAACGCCTCGTCCCGGGTTTCTTCATATTGTTTTTTGTGTGTTGGAATGTCATCAAATATCAACTGACATTGGTGATGCAAAAGTCAGCTGTGTTTTTTCCCGCCATTTGACAAGGGATTGGAGTATAAATCTCTTCTTGTTACACAACTTTGCTCGGCAAGATTTTTCTCTGCCAGATATTTCAACGTCCAGGATCCTGGTGTTTGAGGTAACAGCTCGAGTGAAAGAAGGAACACTGAAAACATTTTCTTTCTTTTTGAATTAAAATTCTGCATTCAAATCTTTCACATGCCAAAAATACGAGCTTTTACTGGCTCGCACGCTTGTGTGTGTATGTGTGTTTGTGTGTGTGTGTGTGTGTGTGTGTGTGTGTGTGTGTGTGTGTGTGTACTATCGCTATTCTTATTGTTTGAATTGTTGAAAATACTTTTTTTTCTCAAAAACATATTTTCTCGTGACAACAATGCGTTTTGTTAAAGAAATGCATTTCTTTACTTTTTACTCTGGTTTACAGTCTGCTAAAACATGGTTGTTAACGATAATTTTTTTTTCATGGCTGTATAAAACACTATAAACATTGTGTTTGTTTACGCGTAATAAAAAAAAACAAAAAGCTATTTTTTGTTTCGTAAATTAAAGTGTTCTTTTCTCGCAAACGAGGAAAAATTAGTGTAATGAATTAAATTCCTACACTTCCATTTAAAAGTTCCATTTTAAAATTGTTTTCAACGAAGTTTCATTTGATAAAATCTTCGAAATGTTTTGAGAGACAGAGCGTGGCGGAATTTGAATTCACAATGTAAAAATCGGATGAAATACTGCCAGGCATTTTGTACGACGTGCTAACGATTCTATCAGCTTACCGATTCAGTATAATAGTGGTAATAAGCGTCTTTCTTTGATTCATGTAAATCCCACCTCCTTTTCTTTGTTGTTTCTGTTTTTTTGCTTTGTTTTGGTTTTTACTTTTGCTTGTCTTAACTCGTTCTTTGTTATTGTCCTCCATGTGTTGGCCTCTTGTGGCCGATGAAAGAAATAATAATAATAATAATAATAATAATAATAATAATAATAATAATAAGCACAATGCCTGAAATTTTGGGGAAAGGGGCTAGTCGATTACATCGTCCTCAGTGCGTAACTGGTACTTATTTTATCGACCTCGAAATGATCAAAGGCAAAGTCGCCTCTTATTGCATTTGAACTCAGAACGTGAAGTCAGACGAAATAATGCCAAGAATTTAGACCGGCATGCTAACGATTCTGCCGGATCAACGTCTTAGAAATGATAATAATAATCCTTTCTATTATACGCACAAGACCTGAGATTTTGGCGTGGGGGATAGTCAATTACATCACCCCTCCCCCGTGCTCAACTAGTACCTGAATGTCTGAGGATTACACAGAGAGTTAAGGAAATGGAGACTTGACTAAATTACTAAGGTTATATATTGGAATCTTTGCCAGAAATGAAGGCTTGAGCTTCAGAAGACGTGGTGTGAACACCAGCCTGAGTGAATATGTGAATCAGCACGATGTCGAATCTTGTGAGATTTTTTCCATACAAACAGATAAGGCTTAAAGTACAGCAGACCTGATGAACTTCATAAGTCATATCTTCTTTCTGACCCATCACATCCATTGAACACGTGAATACAAAATAAGGAAGTAGAAAAATTGGCAAATTATAACGAATTGAAGTTGATGCGGAAAATGAAGAATGTAAGTATCATACCAATAATTCTAGGAGCATAAGGAGCAGCAAAGGACAACATTGTAAAATTGATCGAGAAGACCAAAAATAGATAGTGAAATAGAACTATTGTAAAGAGTTTGTATATTGGGAAGCGAAAAACAAATATTTGAAGTAGCCCTCAATGATTATCTTTAAGACCAGAACAAATATCTAACAATTTACTTTGACTACCGAGCAATCACCACTGTGCATCGCTGCGATCCAGCCATTGAAAACGGGTCCGAAACTGGCAACTTTTAGGACTGCTACAAGTAGAGGTGTTCGACCCTATTGAAGGCTTTTCAATGTAATGATGATGATGATGAGGGTGTTTTTATATTCTTTGGCACCAGGTCAGCAGAGCTAGAAGGAAGGGTCCAGACTATTAGAGAGACTCCTGCGTTTGATTGGTACTTTGTTTAAACGACTCTGAAAAGATGAAAAGCAAAAACAACCTCGGACGAATTTGAGCTCAGAAAGTAAGGGCGGCGAACTGGCAGAAACGTTAGCACGCCGGGCAAATGCTTAACGGTATTTCGTCTGGCGTTACGTTCTGAGTTCAAATTCCGCCGAGGTTGACTTTTACTTCCATCCTTTCGGGGTCGATAAATTAAGTACCAGTTACGCACTGGGGTCGATGTAATCGACCTAATCCTTTTGTCTGTCCTTGTTTGTCCCCTTCTATCAATATTGTTGGTCATGTGCC
>NC_068981.1:13731963-13734476 GCF_001194135.2 Octopus bimaculoides
TCTTTTTGTGCTAGCTTACTGCGCTCATTTAGGCGATGAATATTTTCATCCCCTTTCCCAGACAGTGTGTATTTGCTCTGTGGGTGAGAGTATCTTTGTCCTTATCAAAGTCGCTTTTCATGTTTGTTCTTGGGTGGCTATTATTATTATTGGTGAGATGGCAGGACTGTTAGTGCGTCGGACAAAACGCTTCGCAGCATTTCTTCTAGTGGGTTCTGAGCTTAAATCACCGAGGGCAACTTTGCTTTTATTCTTTTGGGGTTGATAAAATAAGTACCATTTTAATAATAGGGTAGATATAATCAACTTACTCCCTCCCATAAACTTACTGATCTCAAGTCAGAGGCGTACTAGTTTTTGATTTATTCGTAAAAAATACTCATTAAACGTCAAACCATTGCCGAGTGAATTGCATTGGAAGCCATGTATGATCGCTTGATGTAGTAGAAATAACACAAAAACCAGAATTGAAATTATATCCTACCACCTTTAGACCAAAAAGCATATATATATATGTTGTAGTTCTGGATTCTTGACTCAAAGTATACTAAAAGAAACTACACTTCACATAACGAAACGACGTTGTCTCGGGCGAAACGCTTTAGTGTATGGATCAGCCCAATCCTTCAAATTTTAAAATTTATAGAGGATTTGTTTTCTTTTTAATGCATTTAGGGTTCAGACGTATTCTCTGATTCAATTCCCTTCTTTAATATTTGGACTTTATCAACGTAAACCTTGATCTTCACAATTTCTTTCACATAACACACTACACTACAAGTATTAAGCTGTTTGTAAATCATTAAAATAAAAACACGAGGAATGAATTTTGCTTATCTTTATTACTAGTTAAAATTGTTTCGCTAATACTTCGCTTGTACATAAATGATTCCATGTGAAAAGTTACACTTCATCAGATTTGTATTAAAAAGTGCGCTGTTACATTGTGCACCATTTTACAGTCAAGCGTTGTGTTTCTTACATAACGAGGTAATAATAAATGATAAGGAAGAACAAAAATGGCGAGATCACGGACAAAACGATTTACACCCGGTCTTTCATTTTTCTGCATAAAGCACTGAATAGTTGTATTATCCTCGGTCTGATTCCACTACTCTTTTCGCAGCTAACTGCATTCTGGATCGCACATCTATCACTGTCATCATAGTTTAAATGTTCTATCTTTACTTTTTCTGTTTCATTACGTGGCAACCGAAATTTCCCTTTTTAATTAGACGTTTTTTGAAGCTTGTCCTTACTCTTGTATGTAAAACTGTTTTCTGCGAATAATTTGCAGCAATTTGCATCCGTGGATGGTTCTCTTCTTTCAGAAGGGAAAGCAAAACTCTTCCACAAATGGGTATCATAATAATAAAACAAATAAAATCATTCAAGAATACAGAAGTATCGAATAAAATAAGAATATATACAAAATGTATCTAAACTAAACGAGAGTTGACTAAAATATGTACAACGAGAGAGTTGACTAAAATATGTACAACGAGAGAGTTGACTAAAATACGTACAGGCATAGGAGTGGCTGTGTGGTAAGCAACTTGCTTACGAATCACATGGTTCCGGGTTCAGACCCACTGCGTGGCACCTTTGGCAAGTATTTTCTACTATAGGCTCGGGTCGACCAAAGCCTTCTGAGTGGATTTGGTAGACAGAAACTGAAAGAAGCCCTTCGCATATATTTATATATATCTATACAGATGTATGTGTGTGTATGTGTTTGTGTGTCTGTGTGTCTGTGTTTGTCCCCGCAACATCGCTTGACAACCGATGCTGGTGCGTTTACGTCTCCGTAACTTATCGGTTCGGCAAAAGAGACCGATAGAATAAGTACTAGGCTTACAAAGAATAAGTCCTGAGGTCGACTAAGAGTGGTACTCCAGCATGGCTACAGTCAAATGACCGAAAGAAGTAACGGAGTAAAAGAGTAACGATAAATATGACTTTGAAGTTGTGAACAGCTGTGATGAGAATAAGAAGGAAGCGGAAAATTATGATGCAATTAAGTTGCAGGCAAAAAAATAAATACATACATGCATGTTTGCATGCATACATGCATACATACATACATACATATATACATACATACATACATAGCTGTGTGCACTTACACGTGCGTATATATAGCAATAATAATAAAAATAATAATAATACCAATAATAATGGGAAGAAGAAGAAGAAGAAGAAGAAGAAGAAGAAGAAGAAGAAGAAGAAGAAGAAGAAGAAGAAGAATCCAGAATTTCATCACCCTCATTGCTCTCTTGTGTTTTATATACATATGTTAATGAAGATAAGTCCATTATATCACGGTTAGTCGATGCGAATAGAAGAATTTATCACAAATTACGAGTATTTACAATAGAGTATGCATGAAGCCCTTTTCGACTGTTATTCGACATCCAATTAAATTTTGGTGTCATATCATTTTCCAATGTGTTTATACCAATATTTTTGGCTTTATATACATGGTTACTTGCAGAAATTTTAATTTAAACACA
>NC_068981.1:13734902-13735429 GCF_001194135.2 Octopus bimaculoides
GTATGCATCTAAATTTTGTACGACTCTTACTCCATCTTTTATTCCTCCTCTCATTTTTCTTCCTTTTTCTCGCTCCCCCTCACTTAAATTTCTTAGCCCTCTCTTTCTTTGAATCCCTCTATTTCCCACTCCTTTATCTCCCCTTTACTTTTCTCTTTGTCTCTGATTCTTTTTCTAATATTCCAATCCCGCTGTCCCCTACCCATCTCTCCTCCTTCCACGTGACCGGTTTCCAGCCAGCCATGATCTTTCTTTCTTGGCCTGACTGCCGACCACCAACACCTCTTATGTCCATCTCCCATGTTCCTGCCTTTAAGCTTTCACTTCATACACGCCAGCTGAATCTGATTCGTTCTCAGTCGAAAGACGCCTGTTGTTATTTATTGTTGTTTGTATTTGTCATTGTGTACAATGTTCTCCATTTTTGTTTGTTTTTTGTCTTTGTTGCCGTACACATTCGCTTGCTTTCTTACAAAGGGGTCAAATTCTCTTAGCTTAGATTTTGGGGGCAACCAGATCGAACCATC
>NC_068981.1:13735439-13738641 GCF_001194135.2 Octopus bimaculoides
TACAAAGGGGTCAAATGCTCTTAGCTTAGATTTTGGGGGCAACCAGATCGAACCATCTCAAGTGTAACTGCCCGAAATGGTCGTGACGTCTTGGACTTAATAATAAATGCACCCTTTTAAAGCCTAGCCAGGCTCATGGGCCCGGTTTCCCGGTTTCAATGGCGTAAGTGTTCCACAGCTGGACGGGACGCCAGTCCATCGCAGCGTTTCTCATTTTTGCCAGCTGAGTGGACTGGAGCAACGTGGAATGAAGTGTTTTGCTCAAAAACACAACGCGCCGCCCAGTCCAGGAATCGAAACCACAATCTTACGATCATGATGTTGACACCCTAACCACTAAGTCACGCGCCTCCACTTCTTGGACTTGACTGATGTAATAATTTTTATCGAATCCAGGAGTACAAAAGATAGTAGAAAGAAGAAAAGCATATATATTTATTTCTTTATTGCCCATAAAGGGACAAACAAAAGGATAAAGTCGATTACATCGACCCCAGTGCGTGACTGGTATTTATTTAATCGAACCTCAGCGAAATTTGAACTGAACTCAGAATGTAACGGCAGACGAAATACCGCTAAGCATTTCGCCCGGCGTGCTAACGATTCTGCTAGCTCGCCGCTCTAAGAAAATATATGAAACTAGCGAGCTATTATGAGAGATTTATATTGTGCAAAAGGCTAAGTCAGCAATAGCAATACATATAATAGAAAACAATAAATAGAACTAACAAAGCAGAACAAAATAAGAATAAGGAAGTGGAGAAACTCGGGAGAAATATGTTTAGTGCAGAATCGGGGAACTAACTAAATCAATGAGGATGGCAAGATGAGGATATTCCGAACTGTTAAGTGACCCACTGCGGATACCTCACATAGAGAGATGCTTCAGTGAAACTGTGCTTTTTGTAGTTGCAGTGAAGAACACAGATATATATATGTGTGTAAATGTATATATGTTTATATGCCTGTGTCTGTGTGTATGTTTTGTGTGTATAATCTGTGACATTATACAGTTTCATTGATACTATCAGTTATCTGTCTACTGTGATCAAATTCTGTTCAGCTTGCAACTTTAATTCCATTATAGACTCACTAAGAGCAAATATAAGTAAGCCAGGAAGTTAACGAGATCAAATTAATAGAATGTTGGCGGAGAAGGTGATTGCAATGGTTTAGATAACAATACGATGTTGACTGCAATGAAAACCGCGGCGACCAATATTAATGGTGACGAACACTACTCACCAACCTCTATTACCCAACTAATTTGTTTTCTTTTTCTTCCTCAGCAGACTCCATTTAAATCCGTGGAAATAGATGCTATCATTAAGGTAATTTGATGATGCGCGAGTAATTGTTAATGGTGTTAGGTTAGTTAAGACTAATGGCTGCGAATTTCATGTCTAGTAGTGGTCGCTCACCATTCAGCTTGAAATTTGCATTACGCCTATATTTCTATTGTCTTTTTTCTCTTCTTTATTTTGCCTCTTAGTATTTTTAGGCTTCAATTTAGCTATAATCAATATATGTTTACACCAGTAGACAGTGAAAGCTCAAATTTTAAAGCATTCATTGACAGTAAAATTCAAATAGAATCCTCTCAACTGATCAAAATGACTGTTCTCTGTTCGAAATGTAATAAGTAAATCATTCTTAGTGAGACATTGAAATTCACGTCGCTCGGGTAACAGACAGAATACGTTTACTCTGTTTATTTTTTATAAAGATATATATAATTGTCTGTTATTTTTTAAACGAAATATTTTCCACCATACTTGTATGATGTCTATCTTGTACAGTTTAACATTTACATATAAGCTGCATTAACAGGTGGATATCGGAGCTAAAAGAAAAAAAAATAGCATATATGTTAATTTGAAGAGAGAAAAATACTGAAATATATAGAGTTAATACGTCAGACATAAATGTAATCTACACTGTATGTTCAGATATATACAAAGAAAACCGAAATAATCATATAAAAAAATCGAATTTTGTCTTTACTTTGTGGTGTTGTTTGTTTTTCTTCAAAACGACTGAGCTGATCGAATAAGCGTTTATAAAATATCAAGATCGATTGCAACTACTTCAAAAATATCGCCCATAGAAGTGAGTGTTCCAAATACTTTAAGACAATACCTATTGAAAACGATTTTGGAAGTTTGCAGGCATCTGCTGTTGTTTTGTTATTAAAGCTATACAAATATTTTCTGAAATTATTTTAATATTCATTGTCAAATTTGTTTAATGAATTTTTATTTTAATTACATAGATGGTATAAACATTATTTAATAATACTTAACAATAATTGAAACTGCATATCATATAAAAATTAAATGCTTGAAATTGTGTTAAAAGCTGTTGATATCGTATAAAATATGAAGACTTTACAGAAGATATTTTAATATCTTAATCGGTATGGCGTCTAATATTTCCTTCCTGTAAAGTTCTACATATGAAATATATGATACATAGTATTTAATATTAGGAGCGACATATTAAGCGACTAAAATCACATTAAAGAGGCTTTTAATATTTTCTTTGTAGATTTAATGGTAGTATAGCTTATCTTTTTAATCCAAAGGTGCGAAACACGCACCTTCAGTTGTTAATCCTTTGAATATGACAAAGAGAAATGCTTCCCACTCCAAAAAACGATCACATTAAAACATACGCACAAACGTATATATGTACATATGTGTGTTCATGTAAGCATACATAACCATCTACATATACATCTCTGTATGTGCGTCCATGGCGCGCGTGCGTCCGCGGAGCCCGCGCGCATGAGTGTGTGTGTGTGTGTGTAAGGTGCGTGGCCAAGTGGTTAGCGTGTTGCACGCAGGTTCGAAAAATCGTAGTTTCGATTTCGAGACTGACGGTGCGTTTTGTTCTTGACTAAAACACTCCATTTTGCGTTGTTGCAGTCCACTCAGCTGCAGGCGGGTAATCCTGCGACAAGCTGGTGTTTCGTTCGGAGCGGCGTGGGGCGGATGCTGGACTGCCCGTCTAACTACCTGGCTGGCATCATTTGAAAGTTATAACAATTGGAGAAAGCACATTATAACCAGCATCTATAAGAACATCTAATTTTCCGGTTGATCCCGTGGTATGTATGTATGTATGTATGTATGTATGTATGCATGTATGCATGTATATAAGTATTCATATATATATATATATACATATATATATATATATA
>NC_068981.1:13738722-13739212 GCF_001194135.2 Octopus bimaculoides
TAATATATATATATATATATATATATTGTTTTATTATTTTATTTTTTATGTGTTTCCTTCCGTGGTTCCTCTCCTCCCACTGACGCGATCCAATCAAAATTATCGATGACCCATCTGGTGTACGAGGGAATTTGACACTACTGCCCTCAACTGTGCCTCATGTAGAGCCATTGGTTCGTCTAGTATTGAGGATAGGAGAGTGTCCAGTTTCTTTTTGAAGACTTCTACATCTATACCGTGTAAGTTTCTCAATTGGCAGAGCATTGAAGAGCTGTGACCCTCTGAATCCTAGTCTATTGCTGTACCTGATTCTTATATTAACTGAACTGGACTCTCCCGTCGAAGAGGTTTATAATCTTAGGAATATTATTTCTCTTGTCAATTAATAACAAACGCATCTGAAACAGCTACAGTAAACCATAACCCATTTGTGTGCTTCTTTTCTTCCTCTCTCTCTCTCTCTCTCTCTCTCTCTCTCGATATACATATA
>NC_068981.1:13739511-13744945 GCF_001194135.2 Octopus bimaculoides
ACACACACACACACACACACACACACACACACACACACACACACACAGAGTAAGCAATTAGCAATGTTTTGTCTATAGAAACGAACTTAATACGATATATATAACGAGGTATTATATATGTGTTTCGCATTCACAATTTATTTGAACAGTCTGATATTAAAAAGGAAATGCAATATTTTCGGTATAGATTTTGTGAATTTAGTTCAGTAAAGATTTTAAAGCAGCTTTCGACAGCAACTATCCAGCAGCGCAGGTCAGAATATTATTTTGTATTTGTTCGTTGCAACGGCAAAAACTGAATGCGTCGAACAGAATACTCTTTGCAGTATTCTGTAATGTCCTTTTACGCTTTGACTTCAAATTCCACCAATATCTTCTTTGCTTTTCACTACTGTGTAAAGTACCAATCACATACTCGACTCAATATAATAGACTGTTATATCCTCAGAATAAGAAAAACAAAACCAAAATGAAAAGTATTGGGCTCCCATCAATGGATACATCTGTTCACAGAAGCATTAAGCAGTTGACTTTATTCAATCACATTTGTGCATATAGAAATAAGGTAATGTACGATGCGCTGAAAAGTGCATCCAACATTGCCTTATATAGAAGACATAAAAGTGCAGTGTTACGGCTTTTACATGACGATATTAGTAGTGTACGTAGTAAGAAAGGAGAAAGAGGGAGAAAGTGGGAAGAAGAAAGAGGGAGCAGGTGAGGTAGCAAGAGAGGTGTTTCTTCCTTTACAATAATACGCTTTGAGTTGGGAATAGGAGTGTGTGAATATTTGATTAATTAGGTTTCGGTGAAACGCGCATATAGTCCAAATTCTTTCTATCCCCCCCTCTCTCTCTTTCTCCCATTTCTCTCTTTCTCCCCACTCTCTCACACTCTCTCACACACACACACACATATATATATAGAGAGAGCGCAAACGTTGTGAATAGAAACGGTTCTAAACGTGCCCGCTAGAGGATGGGTTTTTTTTTTCTTTCATATTTCCGCTCATTCCACATCAGTTTTTTTGTAGGAAGAGAAATGATAAAGTAGATTAACGGTGTAGACTGAAGGATATCAAAGGAAAATATGTGTACACGCAACACCTGCATGCCTATTTCAGACAGTCTATCAAGATATTTATTCATACAAATATTTCTTCTGTTTCACGTGTCTAATATATATCCCTTAGCAATCATATGAACAAATGTATTTATGTAGATTATTATATTGATATTATGGTTTGCAACCGGATACCAAATATCTGCTTTATGTATGCATCTATGTATGTGTATACGCATGTATGTAGGTATGTATGATATATATGTGTGTGGGCTTGTGTGTGTATGTGTGTGTCTATGATCCGCCGTGATCTTCAGTTGAAAACAAATCACACTCTACTATGAATGAAAGGGTCTATGTTGTAAAGACGACAGTACTAATAAACGATAACCATGACTCAGGGTTACCTATAAAATCAATAACACTTCTCACTCATCAGATGGACATGATATAGAACTTTACTGCACACTGCAACAAAGGAAAAAAAAATATAATTTAGAAAAATGGCGGTGACGTTGTGCAGCAAAGCTTTACGAGAAAAGGAAAAACGATCTTTTATAGTAAAATAGTACCATTATTTAGAGTTAATAATGCGGGATTGATAATCATTAGGTTCTATTTATTGGAGGCCCTACATAAGGGTTTTCTGTCGACTATGTGTGATTTGTACACTGACACTGCATAGTTTGTGTTTAGGGATGCCAGCTATGACAACCTATATAAACTAAAGTATGACTTTATGCAGCTTTTCAAGTCCTCTGAGATTAGTATGATAATAGAGATCAATCTAACCACAATCAGATATGACATTAAATATAGGTACTAGTTTATAGCAAGTTTACTACAAGTCCAAAGAGAAGTTCCTTTGCATCAAGAACGGATCTAACCACACATACATGGTGTTTAAAAACAAGGTTAAGATTGGGAGCAGAAAGATCTCAGGTCTACCCTTTACTAAAGAGATCTTCAACTGAGAGGCTCCCAAGCGGTAAGCAGATATAAGATCCCATACATGTTCAACTCGAAATGGACAAAAATTTAACCGAACCCGATATAGTTCACACTCACTTAGTATTAATTAAAGGCCGTGAGCGACCAGAATCGTTACCGTGCCGGGCAAAATGCTAAGCTTCATTTCAGCTGTCTTTTCATTCTGAGTTCAAAATTCAGCCGGGGTCGACTTTGATTTTTATCCTCTCGGGGTCGATAAAAGAAGTACCAATGGAATACTGGGATCGATCTAATCGACTTACCCCTTCCCACTAATGTGTTGGCCTTGTGACAAAATCTGAAACCAATATTAAGTCCCTTATACGTAAGGCCTTCTTATATTTGTTGATAAACAATTTCATCCTGCTCACAGGTTTCGAAAACATTTTAATAGTAAAACGCGTAAGGCCATTTCAGTTGCATACACAGCATGGGGAGTATTTTTTTACGCAACTCCATCCCCAGCACTTGGGTTGGTGGTTCTTACAGAGAGACCAATACTTAGCTACTTCATAGTATTTGTGATATAGAAGCAATTCTTTATGGGGCTGAGGCTAAACTCTGAGGGTATTACGATGCATCCAGTAGAAAGCGATATACTGGAATGAGTGAGAGCCCCTTCAAGACGCGCCTACACAGCTAGCAACTTCGAAAAGTGGAACACCAGTACACAGCCCAAAGACATATGGCAGCTGAAGACTATTTATGTTGGTGAAACGCACGCTTTCGTCCAACTGTAGCAGGAACGTAGATTGTGTTTGACAGAGGCGAGACAGATACTTAAGAGCTGCTTGGCCCCCAAAATATATCAAAATGCCAAGTGAGAAATTTCATTCCTTGCATATAACAAGTACATTTTAAAATACTAGTCCAAGCCGTCTTGACACGCTTGCTTACACACTCTCACCATTACATACAGCAGTTAATGCCCCGTTCAGCTATTGATATTTACATACAGTTATGCTTCTTTTCTGTATTTCTTTCTTTCCTACACCTCTCCCTATATCCCTGAGTAATTCCTCTTTCTTTCTCTGTCTGTCTCTTTCTGTCCATACACTTATGATACTCAGTCCCTTCTGATATGATTTTCTAAGTTGACCTACACGTGGTAAGGGACTTGTAATTCTTTATTTCTCGAAAATGAGTTATCAACACAGAACTACAAACAAAAAAGAATGATATTGCTTTCTTTTAGATATAAGATATCTTTTAGATATTAGATATACGATATAAGTTTCTTTTTTTTTCTAGAAAGTTTTTCCAAGCATCCATGTTATTTTTGAATTAGATCTACGACCTTCCCGTCCAATGCACCATACGCATCGTTTGCGTGACGATGGTATATACAAACGATGAGCATGACTCATCAGATACGAAAACTATGGATCTAAAAAAAAAAATTACATATATGTAACTAATACTAAACGAAATGATTGTTTTAAAATTTAGAATAAATTAGAATAATCTCTACGATTTCATTTTTCATATATGTTCATATAAATGGTGATGTTTAATTTGCTTTTATTGTGTATGAAAATTTTGTTGTGTTACATATTAGGAAATTGAGAAACTCAATGTCCCCTACATCGTCAGAAGATCTATTAGAAATATCAGTGAAATTTATCTGAGACCTCACCCTAAGACAGCTGACAATATAATCCAATATTATGTATAGAAAGAAAAAGTGCTTGACGGTGACGGTCGGTATGGGTTTGATAATTGAGCTGTGTGATCAGTGATAAACTGGGGTTAAACAACTATGGATTCTGTAATTCTCTATTCTTTTCTTTTCTTACTGAATATTTTAAAATTATATTTTCGTTTTGCCGCATCCTAAAATAAGACTTTAAAACTAATGCAAAATTATATTTTCAATGTTGTAGGCTTCGATAATGATGTATGAATCTTTTAAGATTTCTGTTACAATGTTGTTTTTATTTTTATAAAATGTAAATGTGGAGAAACAGTGTATTTTCCAAGAAGAATGGGAGTGTATTTATAACATGAAGTGTTATGTGAAATATCGAAACGAAAATCGACTCTTGTGTGCTTTCATTTACGTAAGGAAAGCATTTACGCAAATTATAAGTATTTAAGCAAACAGCATTAAAAAGTAAATGAAAACGTAGAAAAGACTCTAAAAAGCATTAATTTAAAGTCGTAATGTGTATAAGAGAAATACTTATGAGGTCGCTTTAAAAGGTTTACAACGAGAAAAATAGTTAGGAAACTTGGAAGTATTTAATTACAACATAAATTAAAAGATGTATTAATGTTAATGATGTAGCAAAAGCAGAAGTAATTTTGAAAAATATGTGATTTCCTAAGCGTCGCTTCATTTCATTATTCCAAATGATATTCAAAAATATGCGAGTGAATGAGATTATGTTGGTTGGAATACCTTCCTTAAAATTTGTCTTTTTCTTTTTATGAGATTCCATAAATGTTCAGTGTTCCGTGTATGGATCTCGTCACGTAGATCGACGAAATTCTTACTATGTGTAACAACCGAATATTCATAAACACCACCGCTTCGACAATCGACATGATGATGAGATTCGCACAGAGAATATTTAAAGCTTACGGAATCGCGTGAAAAAAAAAAAAGGAATTTTAAAGAAGTGGTGCTACGGGAGATATTATGCTTTAGTAATACAATGAAATTACATCTAGTGCTAATCTCTATTGACTTTCATTACGTTTCATAATTAATGTTGTGCTTAATTAATATATCTGGTTTTCGTTTCGGTATTTCACGTAATCCTTGGTGTTTTGATTTATTTCCTATCTTCTCGAAAATTCGTCATACATCCTCACGTCTATGATAAAGTCATATTCTTTACTATTATTTAAACTGCGCATGATCATTGAAATTTTTTTCTTTTCGTGTTTATGTATAAACTACTGCAATCCTGCAATACTGATAGAAAAGGCCTTGGAAGATGCTCAGGAATACATTCCATTTATTTCTGTTAACTATCATAAGTGTTTTCTGCAGCAATTATGGACTAGATACGGTACGTCTAAAAAAGTAATGAATTTCTTAGCGAAGCACACACACTCACATAGATATATGATTTATTATATATGTCTCTTTTACTCTTTTACTTGTTTCAGTTATTTGACTGTGGCCATGCTGGAGCACCACCTTTAGTCGAGCAAATCGACCCCAGGACTTATTTTTTTCGTAAGCCTAGTACTTATTTTATCGGTCTCTTTGCCGAACCGCTAGCTTACGGGGACGTAAACACACCAGCATCGGTTGTCAAGTGATGTTGGAGAGACAAACACACACACACACACACACACGCACCCACACACACACACGTATATATATATATACTACGGGCTTCTTTCAGTTTCCGTCTACCAAATCGACTCA
>NC_068981.1:13744955-13745739 GCF_001194135.2 Octopus bimaculoides
ACTGAACCCGGAACCATGTGGTTGGTAAGTAAGCTACTTACCACACAGCCACTCCTACGCCTATATGTATGTATGTATGTATGTATATATGTATGTATATATGTATGTATGTATGTATGTATGTATGTATGTATGGGTATGTGTGTATGTATATATACAAGTCTGGTATACGCATTGAGGTAATATAAGTTAAAATGACGTTCGTTCTTCATATCTCTGAAGATAACGAGGTTATCAGCTATGTACTTTGTGGGATCTGATGTGGTTTATTGGGCCGGCCAATATCGGCATAAAATCCGCGGCTACGTTGGGGCGAGGTATTATCACGCCCGGGACTCTGAAAAGGATTCTTACTTTCTGTAGGATGGTTAATGAGGTATATATACTCTGCGAAAGCATCTCTTATGAAATTGCGGTGATAAAAATACGTTAAATATCGGAGGGAGACGATAAGTCATCCGAGAACACCAGACATATTTCGGTCTTTTTGAGCCTAATTAAATTGGGCGTACTCACTGCTAGCCCTTTGCTCGGCCAAAATTTCGTTTCTTCCCCGACTGAACCATCGACTGACATTGCGAATAGCAGCATAACTGAAAAAAAAAAAAAAACCCCGGGATACGCAACTGAAGCAGCTACTTGATATTTGCGATTTCATTGCTTCGTGTTTTCAGCAGTGCCTGGACCAGAACGGTCATCAATTTGACATCAGGGATTCATAAAAAAAATATTTCAGTTTTCTCAGTAGATTCCATTGAATTTCGAAAACGACATGTATTCTATA
>NC_068981.1:13746367-13747272 GCF_001194135.2 Octopus bimaculoides
TATATATATATATATATATATATATATATATATATGTGTGTGTGTGTAAGGGAGAGGGGAAAGGGAGAGGCAGAAGGAGAGAGAGAGAAGGGGATAAGTTGGTTGCTGAGGTGCTGCTTATTTCTCTGTAAAGAATTCGGTTTATCAAAAATGTTTATTCTCCATATGCAAATATGCTGTTTTATAAGCAAACATTTTGCGTTCGATGAGATGGTAGGTTTCTCTCTCTTTCTTTTCTATCTATCTCTATTAAACACACACATACACACATACACACATACACAAACACACGCACAAAAATATAAATATACGCATGGCTCGATTACTCAAGTATAAAAGACAAGGCTGCTTGAAATAATCAGTTGAACGAAATGTTTCTCAATAAATTACGATAAACGACTGAAACATATTTCTCAATGTATGTCGTAGAGTAAACAATATTCAATTGAATAGAATTTCGAGGAGGTCTGCATAACAACAAGATTCTATATATTCAAGTCATGGCTTGAACAAAAACAGGAATAACTTCTACAGCATAAATATTCTTCGCAAAGTCTGGTACACAATAATATCGAACAATGGTTTTCTATTCATGCGTTGGACTCACACTATGGATATATCTGAAAAGATTGCAGAGAGCATAACATAGCTGTAGGAATTTAAATACAACTTGTCTGTTTCTTTTGCGCATACTATTCATAATTTCATGGCACTTATATGCAGTGTATAAATAATGGATTTATAGATGGATTAAAATTAGATGAACACATATTTACAGACACACACACACAAATTTACATAAATATTTTGCTCACACATGTTCAGTTACATATGTATGTATGTATGTATAGATGGATGGATGCATGCATGCATGTATGTATTTCTTTATATATTTATATATATAT
>NC_068981.1:13748413-13749536 GCF_001194135.2 Octopus bimaculoides
ATATATATATATATATAATAAAACGAATGGTTTACACCTCACTTTCACACTGTTCATTATGTAAATAAAAGACGTAAGATGGAACGTACGAGAAGTTTGCTATTATTAATCACGACAATAGTTTGGCACATCTACCATCAATCCCTCAGGAGGTGGGTCACTTAACAACTGGTTCAGGAGCGTCCGGAGGTGCAGATGTGTTTCATTGGGTGAGAAATAGATATAAATCGTTAAGTCAAAAGTTTCCCAAGGTATCTTCACATTTTGTAGAAAGAAAAGCAGCAAAACGAATGTAATACCTTCATTTACATAGAAGACCAAAAATAAAATCACAGATGCATAAAAGAAAGGAATACGCAATACACCGAGAAATGTATTAGAAATAACTGTTAACAAATATGGGCATACAAACGCCATCTTTGTGTCTATGTTTGTCCTCCACCAACGTTTGACGAACACAACTTCCTGGTTCGGCGAAAGAGTCCAATAGAATAAGTACCAGCACCACCACTACTACCCACCCCCCTAAAAAAAAGGAAAAGAAAACTGGAACCGGGTTCGGTTCATTCACTTAAAAATCCTTCAGGACAGTGATCCAGCATGGCCGCAGTCTGACTGAAATATAAAAGATAAACTATATGGCAAAGAAATATTTTGTGGACATCAAAAGTTAAGCATATAAAACTAACTCCAGCACAATATGAGTCAGCATCTGTTAATGTTACTTTAAATGCTAAACTGTATTTACGATAAGAATAATGCATATCATAACAATTTTATCATCAAATATTTACATAAACCACATGCTGGAGTGAAATAACTCAGTGGGACTTTCTGAATACTAAATAGTAGGCGAAAAAATTAACATCAGATATATCACATATTCATTTGAAGAATTATACTCAGGTGAAAATATCAAAGAGGATGTGTGAAATATCGAATGAAGTCATAGTGATCAATCTAGTATGATCAATGGAGATAAATTATTTGACAATACAGATATTTTACATCAATCGGAATGTATCTGGTTGTTAAAAAAACAGCTACTGAAAGCAACGGTCATGCTTAGGTATTCCAACATCTCTCACTCTCTCTCTCTCTCTCTCTCTCTCTCTCTCTCTCT
>NC_068981.1:13749620-13755150 GCF_001194135.2 Octopus bimaculoides
CACACACACACACACACACACACACACACACACACACAAGCACACACACACACTCCTATACCTATATATACATATATACCTTTGTTTTGGGATCACTACTACTTTGTTATCTCCCCTTCTTCTTAACTCTCCTGTGTGACCCTTCCGTCTGGCATTCGCCATGATATAATAGAATATCGACCTCCGCTCTGCTAGTATTTGTAGACTAATGAGTCCACCTTGCAGTGAATTGATAATAACACCGAACAATCTAACGAAGTTCGTTTGTGTAGACTAAACACGATATATTCTCGTATCGGCTGTAAAAGTTAAGAGTTTGACCAACTCTCACAGGAACAGATGTAGACACACTATATTCGCGCTGCTGCTACTGAATCATGGATCTATCATGTTCGAGTAGTCAAAACGATTTAACTCTATTTATAATATTTCTGTAATATAGGGGGCGAATTGTCAGAAATCTTAGTACGCCGGGCGAAATGCTTAGCCGCATTTCGTCTGTCTTTACTTTCTGAGTTCAAATTCCGCCGAGGTCGACTTTGCCTTTCATCCTTTCGTAGTCGATAAATTAATTACCTGTTACGTACTGTTGTGACTCTAATCGACTGGCCCATTTACCCAAAATTTCGGGCCTTGTGCCTATAGCATAAAATAATATTTCTGTAATAAACATGGGATGTAATCGGTGCGAATGTCCTTGATCGACATGATATAATTGGGGGGCTAAATATAGACCACAACAAATATGGGACATACTTGATCGTTCAACTATACTATCGTAATTTGTTTTTCGGGGAAATCCTTAGACATTTGTAGTTGCTGAAATAATGTTAAGCTTGATATTAACAGATTGTCGATAGATTATTTGAACGCTTCTTAGCTTTAACCATCCATACATATTGTAACAGAATATTATAGACGATGATGTTCATAGAATGATATTATCGTGCAAAATCGAAGGCCAGAGTGTTGCATACATCGTAGGGGGTAAGCTACATTCTTTACAATATTTGGTTATATGAAAAGGCGGTGGGCGAAATGCTTAGCGATATTTCGTCTGCCGTTACGTTCTGAGTTCAAATTCCGCCGAGGCTGACTTTGCATTTCATCCTTTCGGGGTCCATGAATTAAATACCAATTGCGTACTGGGGTCGATCTAATCGACTGGCCCCTTCTGCAAAAATTTCGGGCCTTGTACCTAGAGTAGAAAAGAATATTTGGTTAGATGAAGCAGCAACATTTACCCATTATAGCATTGAGATTAGTCAGTGAACTGTAAAGCTTATTTATTTATATTTTAAATTAAGCATGCATTATCTCACAACTTCAAGATTTCGATGATGTGATTGTTTATTTTTAGAATTACGTTGTAAGTTAGATGAAAGAGGCCAGATCTGACCGGTTTAAGCATACATACTGGTTGAGCACTGGAGTCAACATACTCAACTTACCCACTCGCAAGAAATTGCTGGTCTTGCGCCAAAATTTGAAGCCATTATTCTGTTAGGTTCATCTTGCATATTTTATACTTAGTACATTGGCTCAGGAACGAAATTTGATTAGGCGGTTCAATCCGAGGGTCGAAACTTTTAAAAACAAGGTCTTATTGCTTTTTAATTTATTTTAGTTCGTTGTCCTTTGAGAAGAAATCAAACTCCGACTTACTTTCTACAGGTCACTTTTTACACACAGTTTCCTATACATTTTGATTTTGCACCCCACCAGAAATTGCAGGAGGTGTGCTTGCAGCCCCCTGCGTTCCTTTCACCCCATTTTTCCTGACTCATTATGGAGTATCAAAATCATAATTATCTTGTAGACCCTGCATAGTAGAATAAACACTGTTTCACTTGTTCTTGCAATTTCACAAAAAGAAACAATACCAAATTCAAGTATGCAAATATTTGAAGAATTTTGTTGATAGAGTTTATTTTGAAATTTATAATGGAGAGTCAATTAAGAATTAACAGTGGTATGCGTTTGATAACTAGGCTTCAGTAAACATACCATAAATATTAACGACAGATGTTGTTTTCCAATATACTGCGAATGAGCTTGATGTATTCACACTGAGCAATACAATGTTTTGTATAAGTAACTGCTTGGTCTCTTCTCTTTTTCTTTATTACTTCGCCTCAAAAGATGTGGAATTAAAAACGTTGAAATATTGTCTGAGAAATATATAGAAATATCTCTCATTTGTTAGCTCCAGTGCCAAGTCCATTCAAATCTGATTCCAGACAGAAGTATACAATTAGGTATTGACAACTGGCAAATAAGCAAGTAAGAATTTCTTTGAAAATATCCTGTGGCAGTCTCTGATAAAACTAAGTAAACAACAACCGATAGAAACGAAAACTTACAACTTTTACATCTTTTATCGTTTTCTTTTATTGTACAACGCCATGCTGCGAAACCGCTTTCAAAGTTTTAGTCTGTCATATCGACTCAGTACATATTTCAGTCTAGTAGCTAATTTACCGCTCTCTCTATATATGTATCGAACCATTACTTTGCGGTTTGAGGCATAAAGGAACATATCATTTCACCCTATTTTCCACCGTCATGTTCTAACTGAGTGATAGAATTAATCTGTAAACTGGGCCATTGCCACCACTTTCTCTATTGTGTGTTTTTAGTGGAGTTTATTCTAATACAAACCATTAGACCAGGCTTCACATTTGATGATACCTTCCTCTCACCCTCTCACAAATCTCGAAGTCCCTATCAAGGGTAATGCGTATTGCATCCCCTCCTGTATAAAAGATTAAAAAACAAATAAAAACACAGACATTGAAACACATATACACGCATGGACACATACAGATACACATACACATATACGTATACAAACATTTACAAACATACACACCTTCACTCACACACATAGATACAGGCACATTATAATTATGATTATAAGTATCATTACTGTTATTGTTGGGTTAATGGTGGTAGTATTTCGTTCTTGGTGTAACTGGTTGTGCTAATTGTTCGTATGAATATGGAAATATCCTTTCCTAAACCCCTATAGGGGTTAAATGTTGTTAGATAAGAGTCGATAATTATATCTAAAAGAAACTTCTTGATGAATGCTTTGAAATTCTTCTGAAATAAATCGGAATCATAATTGTTTATGGGACTTATAAGTTGCTAGGTCATCGTTTGTGTCCAGGCGTGAGTTCTGGGTGATAGACGCTTTAGAGTGTCTTGGATAAATGATCCAAAGAGATCTGAAAACTCAGACCCATGGTGACTTTCCAACGAAGCATCATCCACTTAAAAGAAAATTTCGTTTTTAACTCAATCTTAATACCTTGCTTCTTCAGAGCGTCGAGCTGACAGAATCGTTAGCACGCCAGGGGAAATGCCTAGCTGCATTTCGGCCGTTTTTTTGCGTTTTTATTTCAAATTACCCCGAAGTCGAGTTTGCTTTTCATCCCTTTCAGGGTTGATAGAATACTGGAGTCGTAGTAACCGACTTACCCTCTCCTTCAGACTTGTTGATCACGTGTCAAAATTTGAAATCAATATCTTGCTTCTAGAGTTCTAAGGATTTTAAGAGGAGAGATTTATTTGTAGGAGAGTAGAAATCCTTACTATAAAATGTATTAAATGGTAAAGTTATCAGTCGTTTTGTTATCGGCATCACGTAGCTTATTGATATTGCTGGAGTAACATGACACGTTTCACTAGTACAGCAGTACTCACGGAAAAAAAATAAAAGGCAAAAAGAAAAAAAAAACGACAACCCAATGATATGCAAATTGCGTACACGTTTTTGCAACACTTAAAAGGATTAATAAATCTGAGTTTAGGCTTGGAAGGAAATTACTGTTGCTGCCATTAAGGCCTTAAGTGTAGTATGGTACGGCTGCATTCATACGCGCTCGCATGTACGTGTGTGCGTGTGTGTGTGTATACCAAATTAAAAGGGTTGCTTATCAGCAATTAGAACCTAAAGGCAGAATTAATAGAGGTCACGAAAGTGACCGAGGGCACTGACTAGCACCGCTTTTGCTAAAGATAAGAGTTAAACTAACTCAAATACACAAATGCCCTGTCTTAAGTGATAGATATATATCAGTGTGTGTGTCAGTACATCCTCCGATATGCTATGAATATCGAGTGCTCAGTTATGTAAAGTTAAGCTAAGCTTTTATACGTCTAAAACATACCAAAATACATAAATATTGACATTAAAATATTTATTTTCATAAAACTATTCGTATAATCTAGTGTAATATGCATGCACATTCTTGTATGTATATTAGATTATATTATTAACACGTATTTTCTTTATACATTTGTATCATGCATGTATATATACACACACACACATATATGTATATTTATATAGATCACATAAATATGCATGTGTGTGTGTGTGTGTGTGTGTGTGTGTGTGTGTGTGTGTGTGTGTGCTGTGTGTGTGTGTACGTACGTGAAGATATATGAGTTTATTATTTACATGTGTCTATCCTGATGCGTGTGTGTATGGCAGCATACATACGTAAGGGAAACTGAATTCAATGACTAGATCCATGCTAAGCTCGTGCTGTTCATCATTGCAAAGAATCGATTTTTAAGCCTTGGTAGAAAAATGTAGAATACCATGGAGATAGACAAATTGATAAAAGACAACCTGAAAGCAGTATATAATGTAAAAAGGGGATGGTTAGAAAACGGTTCGCAAAATATCTATTAAGTAGATAAAATCTTTGTGGCAGAATATTTCTTGTTTACATATCATCAACTCAGTGAACATCAATGCAGACTGATGTTCTAAATAATAGCAAGTAGAGAAAAGGATAGGGTGGAAGAGAAAATATCATATAAAATAACATGAGGACATGAATAAACAATTTTTTTTTTTAATGTATATAAAAATTGCAAACAAAAATGATGGAAATTAATGAAGTGAAATAAAATATAAACTAACATAAGAAAGTAAAAAGAGCAGGAGGAATACTAAATAGATGACAAGTAAGATATATAGCGGTGTGTTGTTGATGGTATTAGAAATAAATAACAAGCAGAAGGTTTGCGTTTGACACATCACCAACACATAACTTGTTATTAAAGTTTGTTCTATGAAGAACCAAATATCAGATGAGAACTAATCCATACTCATGACAAAGTAGCGCAAACGCAATCAGAAAGTGTAATGTGTTTGTGAAATAAATCGTGTGTATGCTGTGATATTAATTTTGATATGTAATGTAACTTTAAGCAGTACGTTACATAGAATTGCGCAGTGCGTCATATTTTATGTTATTAAAAATTAAAAATAAAACTCTAGGGAATCACTATAAACTATTTGACCAGAAGGGTTCAGCTTTCCTTTTCTTTCTGTTAAGAATTTCGTGTCTGTGCTAGGGATTTTTTTCCAGAGGTGTCCATTATATTTAGCGATCTTGAATCGTATGAAATGCACAAGGGGAGATAATCCAATCGGACTTTCATAATATACAGATTCTCAATCTACGATAAAATAAACACAAGCAATTACATGAATATATATATATATATA
>NC_068981.1:13756077-13759460 GCF_001194135.2 Octopus bimaculoides
CAGCCAAAGAACTACTGATTCTAAAACTACAATTTTTTTAAAACTACAATTTTTTCTCTAGGCTGCTGTTTCTGAATTCTCAGTATGTTGGAGAAGCAGGTTTCTGCTAATCCCTATATATTTATGATTATATATATATATATATATATAAATGTATATATATATACTCTTCTACTTGTTTCAGACATTAAACTGCGGCCATGCTAAAGCACCACCTTTGGTCGAGCAAATTGACCCCAGGACTTATTCTAGCGGTCTCATTCTGCCGAACCGCTAGTTTGCGGGGACGTAAACACACCAGTATCGGTTGTCAAGCGATGTTCGTGGGACAAACACAGTCAAAGTCCTTCAACAATTATCGACGAACACCGATGTTCCAAGCTTGATAATTGACGAGGCTGAAATAAAGCAGGAACTGGTATCTTACTCCTTGATTCCCTTGCAATATATGTAAAAGTATAAGTTTCAATTTGCCTGTTTCAAGCTCACTGCGCAGGAGCAGCATGAAATGAATTCCTTTGCTCAAGAATACAACGCGTAACCTCTCTGGGAGAGTACGTCACGTCTAAACACTAGGCCAAGTGACTTCAAGGTATATGTATGTATGTATGTATGTATGTATGAATTACTTGTATGTATGAATTACTTGTATGTATGAATTACTTGTATGTATGAATTACTTGTATGTATGAATTACTTGTTTATTTGAATTGACTACATGTATATATATTTCTTGCTGATTCCCTTGCGTTTCTAACTGCGATTGAATATAGAGAACAAATTTTAGAGTGGATTGTAGGTATTTGACACCTACTTCTAGCATCGGTGACGGTCATTTCCATTAGCCCTTAACTATGATTATATTTTTATAGTTATATACGTAAAAAGATCAATGTTACCTATACGTTCATTTTTATTTCCCCAAGACACCTGATGATGGCTGGAGGGTATATCAGCCGAAACGTTGTGTTAACAACTAACAAGATGTAAATAATATAAATAATGTAAATAATGTTAAATATAGTTTTTGATATTTTTAGCTGGTCTTGTGTGGCTTGATGTATATGCAAAACAGGTGTGGTATGAATGAATTTATAGGAAGAAAAACGAAATGGTTGTATAAGAAAAGAACAAAGAAAAAGAGAAAGAAAGTATAGGTTGAGTGTTGAGATTTAAGGATGTTAAGAATAATAGTTTTTCTGCTGTGACCAGATTAAATTGTGTTGGTTCGATAGCAACTGCTGAATTGGTTATATTTCGTGTGTAGCGGGGATTTTTGCTTGTTTATATGTTATTGTTTGGGTTCATTGACGCATGTAGGCGAAATGGGCTGCTGAAAGTTAGCGTTATACAGGAAATTTATGTGGTAGATCACAATACATGATTACTTCATGATTTTCTAAAATTTATTCAGAATTGCCTGTAAGAGTTTATATCTTTTATTATACTCTTTTAAGGCTTATGCAAAAAATCTTTATGAATATAGGTTTAAGCTGAGTCAAAGCGTGGAACAAAATGTCAAACGTCTATAAAAATATATATTCTTTCTCTCGTCCTTTGGTTTTTTCATACATCCGCTTCTGCTGTCTCTCTGGAAACTCATATACACATCACCTATTTTTAGAAGTTCATGATTCTGTCCTGAAGATAAGTAGCACTCCACAAAAAAAAAAAAAAAAAAATTCTATAGCAATGTTAAATTACTATTTGATAATAGCAATAAGTCGGAACTTCGAAGTTGCAATCAATTATTTCCTTCGATATTTTATACACACCCACGTACCCACACATATTCTAAGAAATATAACAGGAGAACGAATAGGGATGCAGTATAAATGTGTATATATAAGCATCGAATAGCTGTGAAAACAGCTCAGAAGATCGGGTAAGTACCCTTAGCGGAAATACAAAAGTGACATGCAAGCTGCTACACACAATCAAACCTTGTACCCCTCAAATTCCGGGTGAGTGCTCTGTACCATTAAGCTAAGGGATCCCTGACAACAAATGTTGTCTTTCATAACGCTATATAATAGCTTTAGGAATATGAGAATATATTTTATTCAAAGCATTAGGGGCCCCGAGTGAGTTGGCATCTTACAGAAAATAAAGTAAACCTCGAATGCAGAATAGCCGTGAAAATATCGGAATAGCCGTGTAAATATCGTGTAAATATCCTTAGAAGACGGAAAAAATTGACCAGCAAGCCACGAGCGCACACACAAACACCCAGCCCCACATATACAGTGAAGATTAGGTTTATTGAAATTTCAAGTTTTGGTTATCGGTTTGTTCAGCAAGTGAAGGAAACTTTGCTAGTGTTTTTTTTACCTATGTACGGGAGTCAACTTCATCAAATAAATGGGATCTGTGTGATGAGTTTTGCAAGTTGTATAAAATTCCAACGAAAGCAATTGCTATTTTTTTTAAGGTAATGAGCTAAAGATCAAGAAGCAGATTAATCGGTTTGGTCATTAGAAGTGTTATTGACGAAGAAGATTAGGGAATGTATGGGTGAAACGAAAATAAGAAATGAGGATTTCTTTTAGATGTAATTGTTTAGCATATTTCAGGGCATCATGTAAATCAATGGTTCTCAGCTGGAGTCCATATGGTCCCTGGGGTATCCTTATAAGATTTTGTTGCTAAAATGTTTGTGCAATAAATTGGTTATATTTCCACAATATACGAAATATTTTAACAATTAAAAAAAAATTCTTAATATATAAATTTGAAAATATTATGGATTTTTTAGAAACATCGAATGGCTGTGAGGGTCTACCCAATAAAAGAGGAATCAAAGGAGTTCATAGGCAAAAAATGATTGAGGAACACTGATGCAAATTTGTGTGAAGGAATCACTTAACTTTCTAACTAAATGCGTGTGAGAGTTTTTAAAACAATTTTGTATATATGTCTATAGAAATAAAGAACTGCTATAAGTCTATATTTCTATTTTTTCCATAAGAATCTCGTTTGTTATATTTTTTCAGTTACAAATTTAAAATATCGTATATATAAAGGAAAACTATAAAAATTTTATGATTCTCATGCTAATAAGAACTATGGTAAAACTCAATGAATTTAGAAATCACTTGAAAAAGTAATGTAAATCTCAGCGAAAAAACAAGACCAACTTACTTTGGAATAATTAGTTTCGATGCACAAATGTTTTCTTTACAATAAAATTCATGCTTGTTGATAATAGGGACGCAAATAAACGTCACCAAACGCATATAGGAAAAAGAGCTAACGGGCAAATGGAAATTTTAGATTTCTATAATATAAACTCATCTAGTATTTATATACTTTTACAAGCATATATACATACACACACACACACATATATATATATAAGGATATATGTATATATATATATATAT
>NC_068981.1:13759590-13770667 GCF_001194135.2 Octopus bimaculoides
ATACAATTATTTTAGAAACAGGTATACACTCTCAAATACGTTGGCATACATGCACACACACACAGACACACGCTCACTTATTTAGAAAATCAAATATATACTTCACATAAATTCCATATGACATTTAAACGTTTTTAGGAATAAACTCTTAAACTTTGTAAGAATCAGTCCATTTACAAGTTACTCTGAATATGGTAAGCTGTTATATCGAATAAACCTTATTATTATTTTCCTCTAGTTCTTCCTCTTCATTACATTCCCGGTTCGCATCCCTTCTGGTTATCTACCTTTTCACTCTATTTCTTGGTCTTTAACTCTTTATATTATTTACTACTTAACAAATATTTCATTGAAATTTTATGTCAATTGTACAATCTATTATACATACGCCATTCATTTGACATAGCTTCTCTCTCTAGAAAAACAGCCAGACTAAGATTGTTTCTCTGGCTGAACAAACCGAAAGACGAAACATGAAATCTTGACCAATGTTAACTTCGCGATAAATCTGGCTTTTCTCTCACCATAGAATCACATCATCAACAATTGCTTAGTTATTATTCATTAATGAACGTATCATAACATAATTTAGCACACACACACACACACATGCTCATACACACATGCGTACATACACACAGGTTTGTACAGGACAGTTTCCGTTCCCATATTGTATATACAAAGTGTTAATCACGTGATTCTATGGTGAAAATACTTGGTCAGTGGGTCGCCAAGTAATATTCAGTCCTGGAATAAGTAATTCTCTTAACCACATAATCATACATCTCTCCGATGTTCCACAAAATATGCCTCGATATAATACTTGTTACATTAAAATATCTTATTTACACATTTATAGACGATGTATGATTAGTTTGTTTCATACATCTCGCGGATCATTATATATTATTATCAAGTCAGTAAAATATAGTTTAGACTTTAAACAAGGCATAACAAGAAAATATATCTTATATATTTTTATAAGATATTTGAAGTCTTACATTCATGATTTTCTAAATATAATGATTGAATGTGAGATGGAGTGAATAATATTTATTTTTTAAGTATTACACATATTTGACATTCGATTTCTTTAAGCTAGGATCAGCCTTTGGCGGACTGACTTCTCATGAAATATATTTCAGCCTTCACTATCGCGAACTTTTGTATTTTAGGCACTACATTAGACACAGTTTCTTTGATTTATTTAAATGGTAGATTATATTCTGAAGCAAGAGTTCACAATCATTTCCCCCATGAATCCTTTTGAATCCTATTTTATTCAACTGGACCCTAATAATCACTTAATGTTTGAAAAGATCCCATTATTATGAATTATATAAAATGAAATTGTTGAACTATTTTGGGTATTGCAGAAGTATAAGTAACTTGTACCAGAAAAATTTTGACCGCAAAATCTTATGTGAAATCCTAAGAGCAATATGGATACCGGTTGAGAACCACTGATCTAAAGGATATTTTGTTGGCTATTTCGGGTATGCTGACGAATCCCAGAGTACCTTTCTTTAATCTTCCACGTGATATAGTAACGAGTACAGTTTAAGTAACTACGTAATGTATAGACATAGATGAGTAAATGATAGTCTAATGTTAGCCAAGTTAATTCTGTGTCGGTATTCATTTCCAAAAATTTAGCAGATTCTTGTTAAAGTGGCAACGTTTCGTAAATAATTTGGAATTTGTAGTGATATAATTCATGGTATTGTCGATGTCATTCAGTACGAGAAACCTTTCAGCTTTACTTAAGTTATAACTATTTGTCCCAAAGATGTATGGTCAACATATTTCTAAGATTTTCCCCTTGATATTAAAATAGGAATCATGATCTCTTACATGACATATGTAATTGGATAATGTCGTATTCTTCATATCTCCGTGTATGAATAATGATCGTTGGTTGAAGTAATGTTGTTTAATTCTACATTCCTATATAACAATGTTGCTTAATGATATGGCTCAGTTCAGTAGTTAACTTCAACTTCAAATATTATAACGCCAGCATTCGACGATTGATTAACTGGGCACTCACGTGCAACAATACTTCTGCATACGTATTTAGCATTTGTCACTCATTCATCGTTCGTTCTCCTTTCCTTTCTCTTCTTTCAATTTCCTCTCGCTCTCACACCATTTGTATATCTATGTGTGTTTATATGTTTGTGCAAGTATAGCGATATGCATCTGTATGTACAGTGACATGAACGTGATTCTGTTTATAATCATGAAACGCAAAAGAAAATTAAGAGAAAACAACGAAAATGGCAATAATTTATTGTTTTCCTTGGAGCAGTAAAGATAAACACTATTTAATCAATATGATCTTTGTTAATACGTAACATTTTACCAGCGTGTAATATTTCACAAAGGAACTGTCATAAAAAATATATTTATCAAATTTAGCTCGTATCGAATCAACGTTTTTATTCGTGCATTGCATGCCTAATTAAATTGAACTTTCTAGGCATTTGGGACGTACGAAAAATTTGCGTTTTCCTTTTTTTTTTTTCGCATTTAAGCTGGATGCTTTACACGCAAATTGTCTAATACTTTATCCAGAAAAATAAATTCAATTAACAAACGTTTATTTCCAAATATATGTGGAAATAAAACAAACTCAAATAATTATTTATCGTCAAGAATCAGCAGATCGTTAAACCATAGCTGGTAGATCATAAATGTGCATCGAACAATGTTTTCCTAAGTCTTTCTTTATTTATTTTTCTATTGCTGTTCTCTTGTAATTAAATCGCGGAGCAGTTATTTTAGCCATTTAAAATTTTGTTACATTCACTTTTTCATTTAATTTTCAGAACCACAATCTGTTGTGAAGTGTCAAAAAGTCCCATTGTACTTCTGTGACCTCGCTAAATTCCTCTGCAATTTCTTGAAAACCATTTAAAGACTAGTCTTTATTACGTCTCTGGTGGCTTCTTTCCTTTTCGTGCTTTACTTTATTTTTCTCTCCTTTTGTTTTCTATTGTTTCTTTCATAATTGCCTTCAACTTCAAGTATTGTCCCTTCAATATAGAAAGTATTGTTTTGTATGTTGGTCAATTGAAATCTTTTTTTAAGTTTAGGTCCATGGGTCCAGTTAACTGGTGTTGTGAGAACTTTTGGCACACAAGCCTTTAATCGCATTTCCTCTGTTTCCCTTCTCTAATTAATTGATTTAATTCATTATCATACATCTTTTTAAAAAAATATAATTATTAAGAGCATTTTCTTTTCCCTCAAGAACTGGATTGAGCATTTAAAATTATCAGTTGCTTAGTATATAATGGAATTGTCTTAAAGCATGTTTCCAATGTCTGATTATAGTATCGTTCAATTAATGTAAGGTGTTTGCTAAGTTGAAAAGAATCAACTTTTCCAAAATCTAAAGATAATAGACTGATGCCATAAGCAGATATCCCAAACCTGTTTTGGGACAGTCTATATGTACAAGTGAATGATAACACCAAACGTTCTAAACAACTTGCCAAATGCAGTAAAAGATTGTTTTAGTAAGGAAAAAAATAGAGATAAACGATTAACTTAAACAATTTACGATACGAATGCCAAGAAAATAGAGAGAGAGAGAGAGAGAGAGAGAGAGAGAGAGAGAGAAAAGGATTTGCATATGAAAGAAACTAAAGTCTCATAAGTCAAAAGTCAATACATCAATGTCACTCAAACTTCCAACTTAGGACAAAAATGAATAAATAGGCAACGTTCTGAATAATTATTATATTACATTGATGTTCCATTACGTACTTCAGTCCTTATCGCTGTGTGGTGGCTTGTATGCCTCAATGACTCTGAGAGCTATGCTAGCGAAGCGCATGCTCCAGGTAGGCCCTCCCATGCAAGACTGATATAGATCATCGTTTACAGGAGGTAAAATATGCGTTTGCCTACGGTCAACACCCCTACCAAGAAAAAGCAAAGTTATAAAAGCATCGATAAAGATTCAAAACCAAAAAGACCTGAGAGATGAAGGCCGTACAGTACAGAGTCGAGAATAATGTGGAAACGTCATGGGTAGCATAAACCTCATGTGGAGGGAAGGGCTAAATTAAGTAAATTCAAGGGGTGGGGGAAGAAGGAAAAGAAGATAAGATGAAGGCAAGCAAATACTCGCTTTTGTAATCGAAGATGCTGAGCTTGCAGAATCGTTAATACGCCGGAAAAAGTGATGAACGACATTTCGTCCGTACTGTGTTGAAATTCCGCCGAGGTCGACTTTGCCTATTATCCTTTCGGGTTCGATAAAATAGGAACTAAATATGCACTGGGGTCGAAGTAATTGACTGACTTGCTTCCTCGAAATTTCTGGCCTTGTGCCAAGATTCGAAACCGATATTTGTCGGGTAATTATGTGATAACATACAAAAAATAGATATAAAGTGAATATAATAGTTTTTGAGTGTTTCTTAATTCGTTAAATTGACACGTCCATCATATGATTATTTCACTTTTATTACAGTCTTAGATAAGGCTCTTACGAACAGGAATGTTTCCTATATATTTCAATTGTCTTCCAAGTTACTTTCTGGAATAGCGTTTACAAACACTTAACGTTCGGTTGGGTATACATATGTTAATGTTATTTTGGCAGCTGAAAATTCGATTGATAAGATGTAGAAGACAAACTAGACTAGAAGATGTAGTGGCATCGAATATATGATTATCATAGCGAAACATCTTTTACATAAGGCTGTTAGTGATCTAAACGAACTACAAGTTTTGAGTGCAGCAGAGTTATAATGACTTATATAAGTTTAAAACTGATCATTGAGGATTTGCTTGAGTGATAATTCCGTTTGATCTCGCGTTCATTGAGGGGGATGTTTAAATCTATTTATCAATGTTGCTGCATCAATAAGTATAAAGTAAATACGAGGGATTGTTTATGTATAGAACAATTGGTAAGATATTGATTTATTCTTACACATACCGACTAAAGGAGGTGCATGAATCAAAATATGTCAACAAAACATGTCGATTTATTGA
Organism: Octopus bimaculoides; assembly: GCF_001194135.2. Lineage (NCBI taxonomy): Eukaryota > Metazoa > Mollusca > Cephalopoda > Octopoda > Octopodidae > Octopus > Octopus bimaculoides. Next base: position 13,764,604 of record NC_068981.1, read on the forward strand.
ATTGATATAGAAATTACAAACAGAAAGAAACAAATTCTACATTAGCAAAACTTTAACTTAGAAGGAATAAGAACGAGATTAGGTTCTATACGGTATTTAATATTGTAATGTAATATAGCGTCTGTCTGATAATGTTTTTGTTCTGTTTGGCGCAGATATTAACATGTTCAGTGATCGTATCTCACCAAGGTCGACATTGCTTCTCATGTATGAATCATATAAAAATCATTTACGAATAGTATACATGAGAAAACTCTTTCAATTATGCACACATCATATGAATATACCTTTTATTATGTAAACATATGTATGTTAACAAATAAAATTATTATGTTTAATGAAATAATTGTGTAAATAACCTTCGCTAAATTAACCATGCTTATACAATAAAATACATTTAGATAGACTCCATAAAGAAATAAGAGATATGTCTAAATTAAAACTGAAAGCATTGTAATATATAAAACCTTAATCATGAAGTTGTCTGAACAAATATAATTCATTTTATAGCGCTATTTACATTAAATTTAATCGGAACTAATCCATTCAGACAAGATGACACTGCAACTGAATTTGATCAACAGTAAATGTAACATTTGAGGCTAGAAACTTTTGTAACCACTGTTGGTATTGCATACATTTTCAGTTGATATTTCAGATTTAGATTGTATTTGCACTAATGAAATCCTGATACTCTTTCAGGACACTACTGATAAAATAGGCCGAGGGGAATTGTGACTCGCAAATAAAGGCATTCAATTACATACATGTTAAGTTATGTCAACAGAACCACTTCACTACTTTGCTATTTCTTTGTGTATTGAACCTAATACAGTTCACATTTTAATAGGCTTTTCTCAGTAATTTTACTGTACACTTTGTATGGTGTAGGTTATTGTTCAACATCATACGTGTCTGTGTCATTTCTCATTACTTTTCAAAATATATGAACAATAGACCAAGAAATAAAAGCTATTTAATACGATACTGTCTGACCAAAGCAATTATACAAATTGTCGTTGCTTTTAAAATATTTCCCATAAACGTTGTTAATCATTTAGATTAGTTTCATGGGAAAATAGAAATATTCAAATAGGTTATTACGTAACTAAAAGCTAAATCTCTCTCCCTAGCGAAATAGAATTAATACACATTTAGTTCTAATTACTTTTCCCAGCTAAGTCTGGAAGAAAGGTTGTGTCAGCTGCCTTAGTAGGGTTAAAAAAAACAGTGAGATTGATGTCATAAAAGTTCCGTTCGAAAAATTTCATCTTCGAACGAGACACGAACAAGGGTGGAATTTATACAATTTGATAAATATCATTATACATATTTCAGAGACGAAAATAACATTAATACATATAATGTCGTTATAAATTTAAGACTAGGAAAGAAAATAGTAAATATAATGTTACCTTAATTTTAATGGAAATTTTAAAGTTATTTAAGATACGTATAAATATACTGGTTTTGCTATTAACATAAAAAGGTTATGAAAACTACAAGAAAAAAGCAATATTTTATGGACATCAATGATTGCAAAACATCGTTATGTCTATATCAATATTGCACAAAAAATTATTTATGTGATTTTAAAATTTGGATGTAATTTCTTTTATTTTATATCGTAACACTTCTTTAATCTCAACTAAATGTTAATCCAAATTAGAGTTTTATACCTAAGAGACGCTACTTAAAATTATCATCGCATTTGATGAGATTACAATTTTTCGGACTATTAACTTCATCTTTACAGATAAAAAGACTGATTGAGATTCGCAATGTAAATATTACAAGTTATTCATCTTTTATATACCTAAAGAGTAGGTTAATAGCCCGAAAAATAATAATCGTATTAACAGTGAGTCGTCTGAGACAATAAGATGTTTTATCATCAGATATTTTATTGTGATACAAACCTGTCTTAATAGTAAGAATGGAGAGATTGGAGAGATTAATTGAGTTTTTTTTACTAATTTAAGCCGTATTAAATTGGTTCCAGCGCTTATAAAATGTTACATAAATATACATTAAAAAGCTGATTACAATTTTAAACAATGGTTATTCTCTCCAGAATGATAATGGAATTACATCATGTTTTCTATTTACTACAATATATGATATATACTATAATACATAAGAGCGTTGTAGTTTGCTTGAAGCATTGCAGTGCAGAAGTAGAAAAATGAATGACAAGAGAAATAAGGAAAGCTTCTAACAATGGTGAAATTTTATTTTTATATGTCGGAATTATAAAGGTTTTTAAACTTTGTGCATTGTTAAAAGCTTTCCTCATTTCTCATTTCATTCATTTCTCAACTATAATATATACATTACACAACATCATTCCCGATACTATTTGAACATTTCCCGATACACTTGGACATTTCCATTCTTTCAAAATACCATCTGTTATTCAGTTTTGTCCATAACATTACTTATTATGAGGCATCAGTGTTATCAATTGAACAGAGTTTACTTTCTTATCATTAAAGTGTCAATCACAAAACAAGAAACTGTTTTCAATTTTCCGTATGTTAGTTTCCTTTTCCTTTATAACTTGCAGATAGGGTTCTAACTCTTACTTTAACAATAAAAGAATTTCATAAAAGTATTAAAAATAATTTGTTCAATATGAAATTCACTTTTCGATGACAGGGAAGTTAATATACCTTAATTATTTATTGCGATAGATTGATATCAGTGCTCAGAAATATCTTATACAGAATGTCCTCTAAACTTAATTGATGTTTGCGGCAATGTGATTGCCAAGGAAGAAAATTAGATTTAAAAGGTAGTCTTTGACAACATGTCATACGTGTAACGAACTTAACCGTATCTTCCCCGATGGATCACTTTTTAATGGAAAAAAAAAGTCACAGTAAAGAAAATGAAATGCATTTATTTCATTCTGCCTTATCTGTCAAAATGTCTTAAGCATATGACTGCAACGAAATTAACTAAACTTGATAGAAAAGTTTTAGCATGGCATTGCTTCTCATGGAAATACTTCAATACTAATTCATGCAATATGATTGGCTTTGGTAACAATTGATAGTTTAATATCCACCACCGAGTCCCTGTTATACTGGATGAAATTCGACTAACGTCTGTATTGAGAAGGAAGTTTTCATCTTCTTGGACTGTATGTACGCCCACACAAAGATAACTATATACTTCACCAGAGATTTTCTTATATAACTAAACAGATATTCACACACACATACACACAAACACACACACACACACACTCACACACACACACACATACACACAAATACATATTTGTATGCAAATAGGAAGGAAAACACTTTTTTTAACTACTTTTTCTTGTTCCTTTCTTTGTATTCAAATTTTTAATTTTTAAATCATTTTATTTTTAATTAGATATTATTTTTATTCCAATTCCTATACATGAATATATACACACCTTTTATAATGCTCCACATTTGTATCTATCCATAGGCTTGAAATAATGTATTAGAAAACACCCACGATTGCAACAGAACAGAAGAAATATTTATAAACACATAGCCTACAAATTTTACCTCCATAAAACAAAAAGATTAAGATTTCAACATATTAATGAAATTGCCTATAGAACAAAGAAAACCTACAGAGAAACAGACAGGCCAACAACCTTTACACATACCCATGTCCTTTTCTGAACATCAAAGCAAAGAATTAAATCTAATAAAGCCAAAATAACTAAAACTACTGACATACCTATCACCACCCACAAAAAGGGACACACCTAAATATGCACACCTGCTCACAAAGTTCTATATACGTTAATAAATTCCAAACAATAACATAACCTCAAATTTTATCAATAAAAAATTCTCTTCATAACAACCAACTCTAAACATATCCGCCACTCCACTCAAACCCGCACGCCCAAGAAAGATTTTAAGTCAACAGAGACTATATAAAGCCAAGATTGATTTGAATGCGTCGTAGTCTGACATTGACTTAACTGACCGAAACTTCGAAGACATTGTCGAAAATATTCTAGTTTAAGAATAAAAGCTTTGTACTCTGCAAAAGTATGGAGTAGCTCATCAGATTCGTGTAAAGTTGTTTTTTATTATAACTTGAACATAAAACAAACATTAACTCGTGTGTGTGTGTGTGTGTGTGTGTGTGTGTGTGTGTGTGTGTGTGTGTGCGCGCGCGCGCGCGTGTGTGTGTGCGTGTGTGTGTGTGCATTAAAGAAGGTATAAAGTAAACTACAAAAGGAAAAGAGAACAGAACAATGTTGCAATTTTGAAAAATTCGTTGCTCAGATGTGTGTGTGTGTGTGTGTGGTGGGAAGGCAGGAGAAGGAGAGAGGTGACATGTGCGTACTGATGTTACTTTAGCAACATGTATATACATGTATATCCACCCACTTACATACCTATACATACACACACAGATACATCGTGATTATTTCATATATTCGATATCAGCCAATGTAAACAATTTAAGCAAACAGGATAACGATGGAGCATCTGTGTGGTTGAGCAGCTAGCAAGAAGGTGAATTGAAATCGCATTCTTAACGACTTGTAAAGGGAAGCACATATCGCCTAATGTAATTCCTGACACCCTATACCAAATAAAAGAAGGAATCTTCATATACCTGTCCACTCAAGGCTTTTGTGGAATTCAGTAACGACATTTGAAGTAATAATTAGAAGCATATAACTATACAAATTTAACGTTTAACGGAAAGTTCTAAGTGCTAAGAAAAATTATCAGATAATCCAAAGGAAGCAAACATTTATACACGTTGAATACCCAGTAGTATAAAATAGTTCTCCCGCATGCGTAAGATCAACTGGCAATATTCTTTACTGATATCATTAAACTACTCTTGTGTATGACATAAGATTATGTAGTTAGTTCATCAGGGTTTTATAATTTCAGAACATATCATTAAAGAATGATGTTACAATTACTGTCTTCCGTCGGTATATCACCTTTCGTTGTTTAGGAAATAATTATTTCATTTAAATCTTTATTTCATTTAAATCTTTATTTCATTTAAATCTTTATTTCATTTAAATGATTATTTCATTTGAATATTTTGTCACTCAAGGAGAAGTAGAGAGGTAGAAGCGTTTAACAGAAGAAAAACAAGCGCTTTACAAACGCAGTTTCCTACCGCAATGAACAAAGTAAAATTTCATCTATCTATACTAGTATTTAGAAAGAAATCAGAATATATTTTATAAATAGATACTAAAGATTTATCTAAATTATACCTGAACCACTTAGAAAGTACAAGAATTAGTTATTATATATAAGAAGGTCCAGTAACGTTATCATTATTAAAACATACTGTGTACAGGCAATCGCTGGGACTAAAGATTTCCATCGGTTAAGATACTCCATCTTGTCTATATACGTCACATAGACACAATTAGTTAGATTACTCTTCCAAACATAATTATAGACCACCTACTAATAGCTCACAAAATGAGAACGTGACAAATATTCAATTTCCAATTAATATCATTTCCCAATATTTTAACCAATAAAATTTCAGAGAAAGTTATACGCATAATGCTTACTATTTTTCTTTTTCCTTAATAATAAAGAAGGTATATTGGCTTTTCTGTATGAAATCAATTTCCTTCTTCGCTTGGTACATTCAACATCATTTTGTTGCCTGATGTATTCGACAAGGGAAAAAATATCCAAAAAGTTTATAAAATAGAATTTTAGGGGGAAAAAAAAACGTATTCTCTTTAATTCTGGCGTCATGAGTTAGACATCTTGCACATACATATGTTGGAGACAAGAACAAGAACAAGAACATTATTAAAAAGAAACGACCTATATTTTGTAGTCTGAGTCTAAATAAAAAATAATTATTCATGTGGAAGATTTGATAAAACTTTTATTTCTGATTCTCTCAATTTCATCTGAAACTTGTAACATTCAGTTATGGCGATGATAGTGGTGGTGGGGTGTTGAAGACAGGAACACCAAGAAAAGAAATATTATCCTCTCTTACTTTCTCCTTCTCCTTTCTCCTTTTTCTCCTCACTCATTATACATATATATATATATATATA
>NC_068981.1:13771585-13785858 GCF_001194135.2 Octopus bimaculoides
TATATATATATATATGGAGAGGCAGAGAAGGTGAAAGTGATGCGCAAGAGAGTTTGAAATAGAAATAGGCAAGGCCGCGAGAGAAAAGTCTCATATAAAGTAGAGTAATAAAAACTTTCTTGCTACTATTAACAACTAGTCAGAGGGAAGATTAGAAAGATCTCTGTACTTTGATCAGTAGACGATAACTGCCCTAGGTCGCCAAATACATGTGTTATTGATTCGCTTCTACGTAGGCAAACAAATAATTATCCGATAAGGCATGTAACTGGTTACAAAAGCCATAAATAACGTTGATAATGCGGGATGGAAAGAAGGAAGTCTGTTCGGAAAGTAGATGTGTACAATTTAAATATACACCAATCCCTAGTTGGTCTTTGTTATTCTAATACACTTTTGCTCTTTTACGTTCTTTCTCAGCCTCACAACATACTTCTCTTCTCTCTCTGTCTTTCTCTGATTCCTCTTTCATTTTAGGTTTGCTTATCGTTATCTCCAGCTTTTATCACTTCAGACAATACCACAACGAGCAGTTATGAATTATATACTAAAATGCCCAAACAGAAATACTACCAAAGGCACACCTCACAATCACACAAAACACACGTTCAAACACATACATTCAGGCGTAAGTCTTTATATATATGTATGTATATGTGATATATGTATATGTAAATGTGCTTGTGTGTAAAATATTAAATATATGAGGCTATTGTAAGCGATAAGAGACAAGAAGATAAAGACAAGCCGCTTACATCAAATAATGCAATATATATACTAAATATTATTATCAGGTTTCTAGAGGCCGCACGTTCATAGCAATACAGCCCTGCGTTTCTTCTTCCTCGACGCACGGTAGAAAGATTTGTATCGTAAAGCACATAAGAGATACACACTCACACACATGCACAAACGCGCACACACATACATATATGTATGTATATGTGAGTGTGTGTGTATGCGATTACTCATGGCAATGCGGTTAGCGCATTCGGCTCACGCTCGTAAGGTGGTAAGTTGGATTAACGGAAGTGCGTTGTATCTTTGAGCAAGATACTGTATTTCACGTTGCTTCAGTCCACTCTGCATGCAAACTCGAATTCTGACCGCAATTCAATGGACGAGCCTATCACATTCTGTGCCACACTGATTCTCACAGAGAACTACGTGTAGGATGCGCGTATCTTATTTCTTTATTGCCCATAAGGGGCTAAACATAGAGGGGACAAAGGGATTAAGTCGATTACATCGACCCCATTGCGTAACTGGTACTTAATTTATCGACCCCGAAAGTATGAAAGGCAACGTCGACCTCGGTGGAACTTGAACTCAGAACGTAAAGACAGACTAAATACCGTTAAGCATTTCGCCCGGCGTGCTAACGTTTCTGCCAGCTCGCCGCCTTATCTGTGGAGTTCTCAGCCACTTGTAAGTTAATTACACGGGCAGGTCGTTCCATTCATCGGATCAAGTCGAGCACTCACCATCATGATCTGTCTGTTGCTAAAGTAATCTTTGATAACCATGTCACCTATGATAATCAAGCGCTGTGTTACCTAACACCAAACTTTAGAATTACTTAGCGCAGGTAAATCCCGTTTCTAAGCTTTCCAAAGCCATGAACATAACAATACCCACTAGAGATAGAAACATAGATCCTAATCCCCTATCCTATAGCAAACAACTTACATAACACGTCCAATGTGCTCGTTCTAAGCCCAAGAGAACTCATACCTTATACATTCCTTGGCATAGGAATGTATCACAGTAGATTACTTGATAAAAGTGGGGAGGGAAATGGGCTAACCATGAGAACTCTTTCGTACTGCGTCCTTAATCCATCTGTGTTGTCTCGTCTCACGCCTTCCGTACGTCCTTCATTTCGGAGTGAGACGTGTGATAGCCGTATCGACTTTGTGGAAACCTGTCAAGTATGTATGTATATACTAGTGTGTATAGAGGAGTCGCAATAGCTTAGTGGTTAGGACAGCGGACTTGCGATCGTGGGATCACAGTTTCGACTCCCAGACCGGGCGTTGTGAGTATTTATTGAGCGAAAACACCTAAAGCTCTACGAGGCTCTGGTAGGGGACGGCAGCGAACCCTGCTGTACTCTTTCACCGCAAATTTCTCTCACTCTTTCTTCCTGTTTCTGTTGTACCTGTATTTCAAAGGGTCAGTCTTGTCACACTCTGTATCACGCTGAATCTCCCCGAGAAATACGTTAAGGATACACGTGTCTGTGGAATGCTCAGCCACTTGCACGTTAATTTCACGAGCAGGTTGTTCCTTTGATTGCATCAACTGGAGCCCTCGTCGTCGTAACCGACGGAGTGCCACGACTTATGTGTATGTCTTTGTTTAGGTTTATCTTCTGCCACCGCTTGGCAAACGGTGTTGTTTTCTTTATGCGCCCACAACGTACCGGCTCGGCAATAGAGACCGATGAAATAAGAACCGAATTATATAAAGACACACACACACACATGTATATATTACTGGGGTAGATTTCTTCGACTAAAAACCATTCAATATGGTGCCCCAGCATGATGAGTGAGTAGATATGTGAGAAGAATGTTACCTGACGTTTGTGGTCGGGATATATTAAGTAATATTTATATCATTATTAAATCAAGGCAAGGGTGGCGAGCTGGCAAAATCGTTAGTACTCCGGGCGAAATGCTTGGTGGTATTTCGTATGCCGCTATGTTCTGAGTTCAAATTCCGCCGAGGTCAACTTTGCCTTTCATCCTTTCGGGTTCGATGAATTAAGTACTAGTTTCCTACTAGGGGGTCGATCTAATCGACTGGTCCCCTCTCACAAAATTTCTGGCCTTTTGCCTTGAGTTGAAAAGATTAGTAAGTCAAGGTAAGGTAGCAAACTGCTTAGCTGTGAAGTTAATACGTGAGTTTATGTTGAATTGTTTATTGCATTGGTGCCATTGTTGATTGAATTATTGTTTAATTGTTGCCGTTGTTGATTCGTTAGTTGTTGTTTTGTCTCCACATGTGGGAAAATGGAGAATGCGTCGGAGGCAGGCCCCAGTTATGCGGCCACAACGAGCAAAGGAGTAGACGTGCAAGAGTTGGAGGTCCGAAAAATAAAAGTGGAGCCCAGAAAGATGAAGGAGAGTGAAAACTTAATCACTAAGGAAGGTAACATACTGAAGCTAACGCCACCGGAAGAGTTATCGGCCAACACGTTAAAAGGAACGGTAACATTTAAAACCATGAAGAGAGCTAATAGGAAAATAGAGATTGCGCCGATAGAAGCCATAGAGGAATGTATCAAGGAATTGAAGAGAGTTACAACATATGTTACGAGAGGGAGGAGATACGACACTGTGGAGTTGCGCTTCACAACGGAGGAGGAAGTAATAAAGCACCCCACAGAGGCAATAAGGACAGACGAATGGGTGCTCTTGCCTTCGTACTGCGGCAAACGTGTGGCCAAGGTGTGAGTGGGTAAGGTGCCACCCAAATTAAAGGAGGAATGGCTGATGACAGCCATAAGGTATAACATGAAAGGCGGGAAGATTCTGAAGGCTACAAGGACCCAGAAGGTGAATTACTGGGAATATGGTATCGAATTAACGATTCAGGTAACAACGGAGGACTTGAATAGTGTGGGGGATGAGATTGTGCTTCCAGATGTGAAGCTGAGAGTTATTGTGGAGGGTAGGCCGCCAGTGTGTTTCTCATGTGGAGAAAGGGACCACATGAAGGCATGGTGCACCCAAAGAAAGCCACAAACAGAACAGGAGGAGAGACATGAGAGTGTGGACCGAGTAGTACAGGACAAGGCAACAGAAAAAGAAACGGAGAAGGGATTCACTATAGTTAGAAAGAAAAAAAAAGGAGGAGTGGAGGAATGAGTTCTCCGCCAGAGAAGCAGAAAAAGAAGAGAGAAGAGGTGAGAAAAGAAACTGTGAAGGAGGGCAGTAGGAAGGAAAAAGAAAGTAAAAAGAAAGTGGAGTTACCAGTGGAGAAAGAGTTGGAAACCCAACTGTATGAAGGTGAGATGGAGAGACTATTTATAGGGGAAGAAAAAAGAGAACCAAAAGTCCAAGAGAAAGGAAAGGAAGATGCGAAGAGGAGAAGGAATATGGTATTATGTAACATACCCCAAAAATATTGAAACAGAAAAAAAAAAAATTCAAGTTACACTCAATAGTAAGAGTGACGGTGCCTTCATACGTCTACGAAGAGGATATGAAGGCAATATTGATAGAAGAGGAAAACTACAGAAAACTGAAAGAGATGTGTGGAGATAACTCTGACCCGCCTGGAGTGGAGGTGGAATTTAAAGAGTTGCCACCAGTGGTGGATTTAAGAGATATCGAACCACTAATGGAGCTCCACTCAAGACAAGTATGAAATAAAAAAAAAGAACAATTATAAATAATACATATAACGGTTCAAATGGTACTGCGTGGAAGTGGGGCCCATACGTCCATTTTCATTTTTTCATTTTTATATAACTTCCATTTTACTTATATTCGATTTATGGTTTTTGTCCCCACTGTAGCCTTGTCTGTCCTTGTATTGTCCCCATTTATGTTTACGGTTTTATGCCTAATAAAGAAATCGGTATTTCGTCTGCCGTTACGTTACGTTCTGAGTTCAAATTCCGTAGTTGTCGATTTTGCCTTTCATCCTTTCGGATCCGACAAATCATGTATAAGTTACACACTGGGGTCGATGTAATCGACTTAATCCCCTCCCCTAAAATTTCAGGCCTTGTGCTTATAGTAGAAAGGACTATTAATCAAAATCAAAGGCGGCGAGATGGCAGAATTATTAGCAGGCCGGACAAAACGCTTACTGGCATTTTGTTTGTTTTAAGTTCAAATTCCGCCGAGGTCGACAACCTAAGTACCAGTTAAGCTCTGGGTTGATGTAATCGGCTTAGACCCAGCTCAAAATTGCTAGTCTTGTACCAAAAAGTTTCTACAATTCTTTCTTGTTCTAATTTTTGTATGTTTTAAAGTATTTCAAATTTTCTATTCTTTTTTAATGAAATTTTTAATCCATCAATTGTATAATATCCTCACTACTTCTGTTTCCGTATTACTTTGCTCGGTGTAATACGTATACCGGAGCTTCATATTTTTCTTTGTGTTTATTGCGCATTTTATTGGATGTTTTGAGCAACATTGCAATTAACATAATCTGTTGTTGTTGTTGTTGTCTGTGGTGTTCATTGGTTGTTTTGTTGTTGGAGTGACAAGACGTGTCTTTTCAAGCTCTGACATTTTTGGATTCCCCACAATTAACTGAAAACAAAGAAAAAAGAAAGTAACCTTCAAAATCTCAATGTTTGGGATTATTTTACAAAGAACAGATTTTACAACAAAGTAGCATTTTTATTTTGCGACAGACTTTAAAGGGTCGTATTTTAATCCACTTTATTTATTTCTTTTTATTTTATTTTTGTTTTACAAACGTCGACATTAAAAATATAATTGTCGGACACACCCCACTAGAAAATATGTGAACAGAATGTGATTGTTTATAAAAAAAAAAAAAAAGAAATGGAACGCAAATGGGATACAGTAATTTAAAATAGGTACATATAAAATATGACCCGTCAATATCACAGAAAATATTGCACAACGATAAGAACGGCACTATCATTGCAAGCCCTAACTCAGAGGCACAGAATTTCTTCAGCAAAAGTACTGATATTGCAAATAGGGTCAGTTTTTCCCGCTACAAAAAGCAGATGGATACCTTTGATACGAGAATTTTTCGTAGTAAGTGACGCTTGGATGCGCAATGTCACTCTAAACTGCACATCTTAACTCGAGCAGTTTGTGCAACAGTGAGCAAAGAGCATGATTATCTATGTGCACGAGTGTGTGCGTTTGGAGTATTTTTATGACTGTGAAAGCCTCCGGTTACCTCAAAAACACTTAGTGGAATATCTTTTAATGAAATAAGAGAAAATTCCCGTTGAATGTGATAGGGGATGCGTGTCTGAAGATGCGATTTACTGGTCCGAAAATGGATCCCAGAAATAAGTTGACATAAAAAGATAGATCCGTTAATGTAAATGTGTTCCAGTATTTACAACAGAGTAACAGAAAAGAGTGGTTCTGGATCACAGGAAAAATATTGATTACTTATGCGTTTTAACATTTCCTTTGCAGTTTTGATAATCGGTGAGAAGGGAACGAATGGTGACACGTGGTTAGTTGGGTTGAAGATAGACAAGGTCATCGTGGAACTGTAGCAAGTGAAAGTGCTGAAACAAATGGCACGATACTCTTTATGCAGAGCAAAGGGCCCAGTTGTCGTAATTACGATGATAAAAAGAAAGTGAAGGCGCGTGGTTTCGGTATTAGGCTCACAACAGTTCTATTTCTGTTGGTACGTTGTGGCCTTGAGCAAAACGATTTATTTCACATGGCTCCGTTCCACTCAGCTGTCAAAAATTATTTCTAGTAATTCAAAGAGCTAGCCTTGTCACATATATCTCGCTGAATCTTCCTGAAAACTAACTAAAGAGTATGCGTGTCTGTGGAGTGCTCAACCACTTGCACGTTAATTTTACGAACACGCTGTTTCGTTGATCAGATCTACTCGAACCCCCGTCGTCGCAACCGACGGAGCACCAATTAAGATATTTATCAAAAAAGTAGAGATGCAGAGCATTAGATGTACGCGATAAAACTTAGGTTTGCCTAAGTTCGCTAATATAACGAAACTGAGAAACTAAATTGTGTTTCTCATTTTGGAAAGGTTAAAGTGTATGTTATCGTGAAAATGGATTCCGAAGTGGAATACAAGAACGTCAAAAGAAACATTAAAATGCTCTTGCAGTGTCTACATCCAAATTTAAGAAACCAAAAATTTGTATGACATTGCTACTAATTAATTTTCCCCGTCTGATTCACAGTAGCTACTGTATGTTGAGAGATGAGACATTGAGGAATATTCAAACATAGAAATGTTAAGTAGTAGGTGTATTTTGGCCAACAAAAGAATATTTCAGTATATCGATGTAATTATTGGGTGTTTTTATGTCATATTTTAAGTTATTCTACGTAACTGAGTTGCGATTATATATTCTTTAATTATATTTTTCCATACTTAAATTTTTTCAGTTCGCATACCAGTAACATTTTTGTTCTACCACACGTCGTTCTTTTAAGGCACTGTTTAGCATTTTATGTTCTTATATGTATGTATGAAATGGTACATTCTTGCCTTCGTGGTTACAGAAATTTCTGTTATTATAATCAATGTCACATTTTGAAACGGACCGACGTCACCTACGCCTTTTATTCTTCCGGAGTTGCGAATATAAAGAATTAGTTTAGTATTAGATTAGATATAATAACCTTAATCATCCCTCCACAAAAAGGAAATAAAAATCATGTACTGTTACTGTTAGAAGCTATTAAATGTGGGGTATTGGTAGAATCAAGAGCCATCGACGTTCGACTCCAAAGATTCTGAAATCAAATACATTTGAGGGCAACTTTGCCTTTAAAATTCTTGCAACCTATAAATTAATGTACTGGTTTAGAACAAGGGTAGATTTAATCGCCAAGCCTTTCGCGAAAATAGATCATGACTTGTGTCTATATTAGAAGCACTTATTATTTCTATAAAAAATAGATTAGCAGGATCGTTAAAACGTCAGACAAAACGTCGTTCGGGAATCATATCCCTGAAAGGTTAAATTTCCATTTTATCATACCAGTGAACTGTAAACATCGATTTATCATCACCCAAAAACTTCAGATTTGTACCTATGTTAGAAACCTTTCGACGGCTGTTGATTCGCTGCAGCGTCGGACAAAATATTTCATGAAATTTATTCCAGCTTATTACGTTAAGGGTTTAAATATCATCCTTCTAGGTTCAGTAAGAAAAAAAAATACCAGTTAAGTAGTGCCATCAAAACAGTTAACTAATACCTTCCTAAAATTGCTGGACTTGTACTTTATTTTAAAATTACCAATAGTAGTAGTATGACAAAATTCTTACAATGCCAGATAATGTATTTTGCGTTAGTTCGTTGCCTAACTTAATTCTCTAAGTCGACAACCATCGTAGTCAACTTTACTTTTCATTTATTTTCGACACACACACACAAACACACACGAAATTAGAATGACTCCCGAATAAGAAATTATATCATGGTCTTACAATTTCTTATTGCTATGTCATTCTAACTTCGTATTACTACTCTGTACGCGAAAGCGTTTTGTTCTGAAGCCAATGTATATTCAATTCTATCAACAGGTTATTAGTATCACTACACGTAAGTGAAATCATAATAATAATAATATTTTCTACTGGAAGCACAAAGTTCTCAAATATGGGGGAAGGGATCAAGTCGATTGCGTCAACCCCAATGCGGATCTAGTACTTCTTTTTCATCGACCCCGAAAGAATGAAAGTCAAAGTCGATCTCGGTGGAATTTGAACTCAGAACGCCACGACATGCGAAATACCATTAAGCATTGCTTCCGGCGTGCTAACGACTCTGCCAGCTCGCAGTCGTGATGATCATAATAATAATAGGGACCTGTTGAACGGCATAGGCAACCAGACCTAAAGAAAATTCTAACTGGGCCCCCACCTGCGAGGTCATGCGTTGTTTATCTTGATATGAGATCACCATTTCGCGCACATATGTTTGTAATGCATGTGCCTGGTGTACACTTATCAGACGGGTAGTTATGATGGGTATATTGGGCTTCGTATATTTTAACGCATGCATTTGATGGCATGCATTGCTCTCTCATTCAACAATAATAATAATATATATCTATATTGTATGAGGAAATCTATTTCAGTCTAGCACTATACCACATAACCGTCACCAGTTCTGAAATCTTATTGATCGAATGTTAGAAGATATTATTTTTATTGATTTTATTTGTGGAGTTCTTATTATTTTAGGAATGACAACGAACGTTAACTTTTCTAAAATTCTAAGTATAATTAAAATTGTTATTTTAATCACCGCCATATGATTGGCACTGTTTTGTTTTAATTTTCCGCAACATTTAGACCTGGCTTCGCCTAGTCTTCTGCTTCTCTGTTACCTCGCTTCTGTTTATCTTTAATTAGATACGCTTGCTATATTAATAAGAATAACACAACTACGTTTTCATTGGCGAGGATCTCTAACTTTATCTATTGAGGTTCTGTGTTCAAATACGAAATGCTTTGTTAATGTCAGTGAACGCTTTGCTAATGTCAGAGCTAAAGTGAACCTAAAACTCTCGCATTACGCTGTTAACTTTGTCACATGACTAAATGGTTCGGGGTATTCGGCTCAGGATTTGTAAGGTCGTGAGTTCGATAACCGGCTGCATGTTGTGTCCTTGAACAAAACCCTTTATTGCACTTTGCTTCAGTCAATGCAGGTAACAAAAATGAGGAGTGCCTGTAATTAAAAGTGCCAGTCTTATCACATAGTGTGTCACACTGAATCTTCCTGAATTTTTGTAGATTGGAGGATAGATATTTTATCTTCCAATCCCATTACAAGTGCGCAAAACCACACAACGGCTGCGAGAAATTTATTTCTCCATGCCAACCAGGAGGAGGGAGTGGTGTCGCGATTCTACTGAGAAAAAAATCTGGCTTTTGAGACTGGTACAATCTTTATTGACCCGGAAGGCGGGTTGGTCATCCTTGATGTGACGTTCAGCAGTGGTAAGACTCTCAAGCTGGTAGGTGTCTACGCACCCCACTATTTTAGAAACCTAGAAAATTTCTTAAGCACGTCTCATGCTTTTAGCATTATTAGATGACTTTAACAGAATCTGCGATGCGCGCTTAGTTTATTTTGGCTGGAATCCAAATAGGAGGGGTAACCCATGCCTCACCGATGTACTCAGTCGATTTCAGTTGGCAGACCGGTATAGACTAGAATTTCCGGACGCTCCAGTGTGGACATGGACGAACAGCAACGGGTCTTCTAGATATTACTTAGATAGGATTATAGTTAGATGTAAGGATATGAATATAGCTAGTTGCCTACAACTACATTATGTCAGCTACAGCGATCACAAACGTGTGTCCTGTACGCTTGACTTAGGATATGTAGATAGGGACCCGGCTGCTGGAAACTCAAGCGGTCGCTTTTGTCCTGTGAGGAGTACAGGAACCGGATTAGTCAGCTAGTGAAGAGGGCACTAACCGGTGCCATTATTAAAAAGAAATGGTGGAAGCCCTCAAAAGAGCCATCACGTTTGAGTCAGTCAGGTTTAGTAATGAATTAGCAACTAAGAAGAACAGAGTAGAAAGGGACTTAGTTAAGGCACTGGAAGAGGCATTGCGGACTGGTAGTGCGTCCCAAATTTTAGTTGCGAGATTGGCGCTCGACCAACACTTTGAGGTTAAACATGAGGGGTGCATTGTTAGAACTAAGCTTGGTGCAATGGGACGAGAGGGGATCAACGCTGCAAAATGGGCCTGTATGGGAGATACCACAATAAGGTCTATGACGAATCAACACGAGCAGTTGGTAAACGAACCCGAAGAGATGTGCAAAGTTTTTTACGAGCATTTCGATTAGATTTTCGGAAGGGGCGCTGGACCGGAGCACAGGATACACCTTACGGACTTCCGCGCCGGTTTGCTGCGTCTCTCGGGGCGAGAAGCGGAATGCTGTGAAGAGCCGATTACAGCTGCGGAAATAGAGGATGCCTTGTCAGATTGTCGTGAGGACAGGTCGCCGGGATTGGGTAGTCGTCCCTATAAGCTATATAATAGCATGCCAGAATTGTTTAGGCACTTGACGTCTTGCATCTTCACCATTTGGCTGCAGAATGGGTTCACACCCAAATCTGTGAGCCGGGAAGTGGTGACGCTGCTAAGGAAGGACACAGACGAAGGGGATCTAGTGAATAACTTTCGGCCCATCACTCTGTCCAACGGAGAGTTGAAGATTTTTGGCCAAGGTATAAGCGAAAAATTGGCCCTGGTCGTGGGTGGACTCGTCGGGGAGGTGCAAACTTGCGCCATCCCCGGCCGGTCCATACACAATCCCCATCTTACGCACTATACTTTAGTGTGGGCAAGGATGGTACACTGGTCCATTTAGACCATGCTAAAGCTTTCAATAGGGTAGACCATCGGTATCTAGTAACGATTCTCGCGGCGATCGGGTTGAGCCCGATCTTTCGCAGTTGGATCACTGCCTTATACAACATCGATTCGATAGTTCGGGTAAATGGTTTCTTTTCAGAACCATTTTGTATCATGCTCTCGGTTTGTCAAGGTTGTCCACTCTCTCCGTTTCTGTATGTGTTGACTCTTGAGCCCTTACTGCGAAAGTTGGAGGGTATGAGTGGGATCCCGCGAGATCTAGGTTGTGGACGATCAATGACGGCGTACACGGATAACATCACCATCATCGTATCTGAGGCTAAACACCCACAGTGGGGAGTTTAAATCGTTAAAAACACGAGGCGGTGGAAAGAGCAATATTTAACCGGGAAACGTCGGTCGGCTTGCAGATCGTCACCTGGAGAGGGAAGTCGATGCCGCCTAACAGCGTTGTCGGACGTTGGACGGACGGTCCTGTTAAAATGCTAGGTGTCTGACTCAGCTCAGACCTCCAGTTAGAGAAAAATTGGAGCGAGGTCACGAGAAGTGTACCCCATGTAACCCAGACCTTGTCATACGTTTAATTTCATACGTTTAATTTCCTCTTTAATGAACATCGCATCACTTTAGCTTATATGTATTCATAGCAAACGCGTTTCATTGATGTCAGGGGAATTGGAGCGTATTTATCATGAAGACACTATTTATAGAGGAAAGGGAAGATCTCTGATGGCGAAAACCAATTGCGAATGGATATTCACGTTTGAATCTGGCTCAACGTATTGAGAACGAATATATACATTATAATCCTTATTCTCGCTCTACTGCGTGCACCTCGGGAAGGATCCTTATTAACTCTCTGAATGGGGATCATTCTCAAGCTGCACGAGAATAACAAGCCTTGAGCTACTATTAGAAAGGATCACTATTATCATTGTTGTTACGATTTTTGAGGCAGTGAACTGACAAAATCGTTAACAATTCGCACAAAATGATTAGGGTTATTTCCTTCAACTCTTTACCTTATGAATGCAAATTCCGTCGAGGTCAACCGTAACCTCCATCCTTTCGGAGACAATAAAATAAATCCCAGTTGAATATTTAGGTCAATGTATTTAGTTAACGATTTCTTAAAATATTGCTGGTCTTGTTCGAAAATTAGTAACCATTATTAGCATTTATTATTACTATCATTATACGTTATCTATTTCATGCATAATTTAATTAGGAGATGTGTTATCCCTAGGTTTAAAGAATATGTACCTTAACACCTCAAAACTCTTACTTAGTAGTCTTGAAGAAGGCAAGATGACAATTTCTTCTATAAATGTCTCAATTCCAATACTGTTCATCCTCTTCTGCAAGAATTTGGAAGTTCTACTAGGAAGTTCTACAGGAATAATGTTTCTATTTGTGTTCCACAGTCTCTTCATCTCTCTGACTACTTTTGATACTCCTGAATAACTCAGTTTATTTGATTTCATCTCTGCTGTCTTACAGAAATAAAATCTATGATCATTAAGTTGTTTTGCTTCTGTTCTCTGATTATATATGGTCGCTTTCTTTTAAGGTTATAAATAGCCTGAAATAGTAAATCCTATAAAATCCGTTAACTTCTACAGCCTCTTGTTCAATCTGTCTGTTACTTCAAATTCGCAGATATGGTTACCTTCCCAATACTCTCTTTTACCAAAGGAATCATGCTTGCTCTTATTCTCATATTGTGCGAGTTTAATGCTCTCGCAAACGAGTAGGCGTTAAAGCTTTCGTCTTCTTTTCTATACATTCAACATTTCCGGCTTAATGAACGGCTATAATTAACCACTCAGTTCTTTGTTCCATTGTTCACGCTCTAGGTTTGTTTCATGAATAGGCCATGCAATATCTCTGACCCTTTCTTCTTCTTTCTGATCTACTGTTTCAATAACTTCTACAGTATTTCTAGCCTCAGATAATGGCCCTTCCTCAGTCTGCAAAACATAATGTAGATTTTCAAACCTCAAAGAAGATATCTTCGGCCTTCAACAAATCTCTGATTCCTTTCGTTCTTGGTAAATAGATTTTGTCAATATTACTTTCAGGTTTTTTCTGTATTACGCATCCGGAGCTACTTCGTATTCTTTCATACAATTCCTGTAACTGTAACTTCTTATTTCTTAAAAAATGGCGCAGAGAGTTTTTATGCTGACATGACTCCGGCATTGATTACCTTGATGATATTACACCAACTTTATTTCATTTCAAGAACTTTCCTATGATTTGTTGTCGTTGCATAATTTTCTTTTCATTTCTTTTCCCATTAACCTTTCAGTATGCAGTACCTCTAGGCACTTGTACCGTTCTTTTCCATTTATCTAATAATATCATCTTGTGGTATGGTTATCCATACAAATGTAGAATCTTGACCTTTCTTCATATCAAATATTGTACATTTCTTCCTCTAAATTACTGACTACTTTGCTACTAATTATTCTTACTGTTTGAACAAGAGAATCCGATTCGTTCCCATTTCGGCGTTTATAATCATCCATATAATACAAATGTTTATTTTCTCCTTTATTGTAGCAAGCTCATCTACAGATTTAAATTTTCAGTATACTTTTGAAAGGGATCGACACAAATGTATAATATAAAGCCTTGTGCCTATAACAGAAAGGATTGCTATTGTAACAAGTATCATCTTAGTTGTTGGTAACGTTGCTTATTATACAAGGGAGGATCGTGAGCAGTTAGTCGTCAGAAATATTTTGCAGTATGTAATTCCACCACTTTAAACGCTGTATCTTTAAAAAAACAAAAAAAACAAAACAAAAACAAGAGCGTATAGTGACACATTAATTCGTTAAAATAACAGTAATGTTGAGCGGTGATTTTCATTTAATGTACTCACTCTCCAGATAGTATAACGATGTTAAATATTAGAAATTTATAATTTTCCGTTAATCGATTTTTACAGAAAGTAGCATTACAATATTTAAACAGATTTCAACATTTGGAAAATTGTTTAATTAACTTACTTGTCTGTAAACATTATTAGAAAGGTGTAAACAAACGAAGACAACAAAAATTTTCGTTATCAAAATGTTTTATTGTGTATAAACTCAACAGATCAGTAACGTGCTCAAAATATACAAGTGACATTTGTTGTAGATGCACTCACCTTTCACATTTTATATATATATATATATATATAT
>NC_068981.1:13785959-13787187 GCF_001194135.2 Octopus bimaculoides
ATATATATAGATGTGTGTGTAAGTATATATTTATGTATTACATGTTATCCAATCAGTTTTTCCCAGTACAAATAAGTTACAATAGATTTGATAGACCAATCAATAAATCGAAGATACCGTGTTTCACGCACGCCGTTCAATATTTGACATGATCTTTCAGCGGAGATATCAGTGTGAGGGCCGGAACAATATCCATTGAAAACTATAGCGCTCATTAGCAAGAACAAAAAAAGAAAAAAAAAACGTTTACAGAAATAAGATAAAAATGGAAATATAGGATTTTAATAAATTAAAACGAAAGTTTCTGATCAGACTTATTAGGGTAAGACGATAATGTAAAATCATACATTTGCCAAAAACAAAAAAAATATAAAATAAAATAAAATAATAATAAAAACCGGAAAATCAGCGCGTTAGTAACATCCATCGTTCTCACCTTCTGTCACATGATCAATATCACCATGATTATCACCATCACCGTCAGCAATTGTATTTCGAAATATAATTACAATTGTATTTCCTATTATTATTATTATTATTATTATTATTATTATTATTATTATTATTATTATTATTATTATTATTATTATTATTATCATTATTATTATCATTATTATTATTATTATTATTATTATTATTATTATTATTATTATTATCGTAACATCAACAACGATGTAATGCCGACACAGAAAATAGTAAGAATATTTATTACGGCTAGGATATTTTAAACAGTTGTAGCAATAACAATAACAAGAACAACAAATAATAATGGTAAATGAATAATAACAATAACAAATAATAATAAACAAATGATTAACAATACTAACTTTTTATAAAAAACCGCGTCAAACAAATGACTGGTAATGCAGCATTAACGTTAAGATATTACAATATTAGCGAAGAATCAAGAATGTTCATAGCAAAAATAATGTGATACACATATACGAATAACCATGTGCTTATATAAGCCTAAGTATCATAGATAGTGACATATTAGAGGTTCGTGTTGTTCTTTCAAGTTTGCTCTTGCTCTGAAACCAAACTGCAAAGGTTATAAGTTTTCCGATGATAATATAGCTAGCGTCTAGATCGAAGACACAATCATTCATTCGTGCGAAAGCATTTATCACTGAACAAACCATAAACATTATCTTGAATCAATGCATCAAAACAGGTAAATTGAAAGATATATATATATATATATATCATATGTATATATATATATATA
>NC_068981.1:13787333-13789397 GCF_001194135.2 Octopus bimaculoides
GTGTAATCTCCATGTCCTTTTATGTAGTATGTTTAGATTTCTTTAAACTCGGCCGAAATTGATTGTCAGTATATAACGGGAAGACTTCATATAGGTTATTCCATCTGATTATTTGAAATGGTAAGTGACAATTTTATATCGCATGCACGTTTTTGTTTAAATCTAATCTCATCGATCCATGTATATATATATATATATATATATATATTAGACATGGATGTATATGCATGCATAATATTTCCCAACTATACCTGTTTTCATATTCCATTCTGAAAAGCAAATAGGTGTAAATATGCGTTTTCACTTGGAATTGTGATTTTGATTTTTGTATTCTTTCCTAAATCAGACCAGATGTTTGATACTCAAAGGCACGTTTCAAAATGTAATTTGCAGCAAGAAAATCATTCCTGTTTACAAACCACTCTGTTCCTTCTTTCATTCATCTGCCTGATATCACATAACAGGTGCCTGAAAGAATATTTACGGTACAACGAGCTTTCAATCATTTCACCAAGATCAGAGAGCGCATAAGTTGCTTGGCGATTTACCTCCATTTGCAACTAACTAGCTAAAAAAAAAAAAGGGAAAATTTTCGAAAAAAAATGTCCTTAAACTAATCTTTCCGACTAATTGAATTGTTGCGTATTGACTAAAGCGAAATCTGTAACATAAGTGAAATGATAATCGCATCAAGAACGTACCGCAAGGTTGAAACAAATGATTCTGCAAGAATGGGTTCCCTTTAGCATCAGTTGCTATGGCAAAGACATTTTAGAAAAGCCTCCGTTTGCAAACTTACTGATAAGGAAACTACTCTGATGAAGAAATAAACTACAAAATATATTTAAACCTTTTTGCAATTTATATATTTGGAAAAGGATGACTCTTAAATTCAACCACACTCACCTTCATATTCAAACAATAGTGTTCATAGAGGAGCACCGACATGAATATTATACATATTTGCTTGAATATAGGTATATGCAAATGGTGTATAGTGCAAGTAGATGAGATTGGTGAATACTTAATTCAACTGGAAGATTTGCAAATTTTCGGCTTGAATAGGACATGAAGCTATATTTCTCAAAGTGAACAGTTCGATTTAATATTGAAATATATGTATCCCGAATGTGTAAATACTGACGTTTAAATTGTTGTTTAAAGTATTTATAGATAATGCATGGCAGAAAATAATGAAGATTACATATACCCTCTTTTTTCTTTTCAATATTATGATGAAAACATAAAATAACTTTTAGATTCGGCGTTACTAAACGTTTTCCAATACAGTTCAATAAAATCATTTTCCTGGTAAAAGTTTACAGACTATATGTAGCAGAAGAACAAGAATAACAAGAATACACTGCGCAAACTGAAGGAAATACATCGTAGCGCTGAAGCTATTGATAACACTAAATATAAATAATTGTACTTAAGGTGCTATTATTATATTTATTGGCCTGCATTGATACGAAATCATTTTCAAATTATAAAATATGTTTGCAGTTATTTACCAGCATGGATATTTCAACTGATAATAAAATTTCCTGAACGCGGCGTATTGGCGTTAGCTTGAAATATCTACACTCAAACACATATATATGTATATGTGCGTAGTATAAGATGTATATATCTATAACCTGCAAACAGATTTCAAAATTACTATCTATGTACCGTAACAATAAGTTATCGGAGATGTGATGTGAATGGAAAGAAAAACACTTCGAAAGAATAATAACAAAGACGGTATAGAAAAATATTAGAATTACTATAAACGCAGAGCAATAAGCATCTTAGTAAGTAACGTATACAGAGTTTACTACTAAATATTTGGTTGTAGAAGCTTTCTTTTGTGTGCATTCATGTTGTTTTACCATGATTCGAAAAGAATATTTTACAGCACCTGCTGTTTTCCGAAAATGAAAGAAAGGATATTTGCATCAATAAATATTTAAGTGTTAGTTTTATTTAGACATGAAACCGATTCTTTGATGTTTCCCAACGAAAACTTGTGTGCATATATATATATATATATATATATATATATATATATATATATATATA
>NC_068981.1:13791244-13793679 GCF_001194135.2 Octopus bimaculoides
TATATATATATATATGCAAATTCGATAATACGTTATAAAATGGATGTACATAGAGACATATATACATATGAAATATATGTACATGAATGTATCAGTAATTATATATGCAATAAAAATTATAGGAACATTATACACACTGCAACAAGCTGGGACATATGTTGAGCTTAAACACAATCGCGTTATCCAAAAAAAAAAAAAACTAGAAAGGAATAGCAAAAACATTCATCTGCATCAAATAGTTTAGACTATGGAGAAAAACAATGGAAAACTAAACATTCATAAATTAGTGTATAATGAAACAATAATAATATTCATTTGCAAACAAGAACATCTATCTTTCAAACAATTAACACTATGTTTTCCTTTTGTCTTCACAATTAAATATCGTTGGTTCATCAAAGAATTATCCTCATAAAAGAAAAAAAAATACCTATGGCAATATTTGCCATGTAACCGTTGAGGATTTCTCACACACTCATATATGTGAAAGCATCAATACACGAATCGACATCGCACAAAAAAAAACTGATCTTCAAGTCTTCATTCAGCATGTATATATATATATAAATATGTATATGTATATATATATATATATATATATATATATATATATATATATATATATATATATATATACATACATATATATATATATACAAGTCGTAAAAGTTTGGTAGAAACAGTGTTATTGAATAATATCCCAGAATTTGATACCTTCATCCATTGACTGTATCGTATGTTGAGTCTTTATAATATTTGATCACCACTTTCGTTACCAACATCTTCAACGATATTATCAGAATGATGACAGTTCTTTTCTTTGTTTATTTTCTTTATATATTATTTTAATTGCCACTTATTTCTCTCTTAAGTTTGCAAAGCAACCATCCATATTTGCATATTTTTCACCGTTTACAATGTCTATGAAGGATGATGTTGCCAGCATAGTTTATGTGTAAAAGTTTCATAACAACCAGAACAAAGATAATAGAAAAATGCATGAAAAGTCAGTAAAAGAGTTTTAAGTGACAATTTCCAACAATATTTTACTGGATTTGATAATCCGGCATAGTTCAGTGATATTGTTTATTTTTATGAAAAGATCGAGTTTATGAAATTTCTTCTTGGATCTTACCTCAAAGAGGTTTGTATATCTTGACAATGAAAATCCTTCGTATATCAGTAGTACCTCGTTGATCCATGCTATGGCATCTGTACAGTCGGGTTTTGAATATAATGTCAGTTTTTATTAATAAAATTGTCAAGCAGTTACACCAGTCATTCAGCCGAAACCTTCCATTCCGTCTCGGTCTCTCTCATCCTCTCTTCGATAACAAATTTTCTGCACTTTATAAAAATGACAATAAGTGAAAACACAAATGCGATATATTTTTCCATTCTCTAATGTACTTCGTTTTCGATGTGAAATGGATTGGAATTGTAGTTTCAATTTCATGTTCGTATCTTGATTATATATAGTATTTTTGTCACTCATTTCAATTACGATTGTAAATTCTAACGCCTAAGCCATTTTATAAACGAACGTAACAGAAATTATATATATATATATATATATATATATATATATATTCTATTTCTAGTAAGTAATCATATCAAGAAAGATTATATTAATATTGTCTGATTTATGACTAAAGCACCTCATTTTGCACTTTTCCGCAATTATGGTATCAAAAGTGTGCCAACCTCTGCAAATATTTTTTATTGAAAATGTATGAAATCAAGATCCAACTGTTATAAAAAGAAGGTGATAAAGGTATTTCTGCTATAGAACCCTATATTTTCAAATTGAATATACTATATTAATTTACATTCATATTTATGAAGGAGTTTATAAAATGAAATTTATATTGTTAGATCGATATATTTTGAATATCTACAGTAGTCGACATATACGTATACACCCGTCTACATACACATAGTTTGATTGTGGAATGTGTCAGTTTTTAGAAATATTAGCTATCTCTCTAAGCATCGACTTAACCATTTAATAAACTAGCTACAAATAAATATATATTACACGATAGAACCTCATTACATATCCTATATTGAAATAAACCTTACAAATGTGAACAAAAGTAACATATTGTTGAACTAGGAAAGATTTTTTTTTTACTTAGATAATAATTTTAGAAAATTGTTTCTCTATCGATTTCATAGGAATCGTGAAGTCTTCTATAAAGTACTTCAATATGTAAAGCATGCTTAGCAGGTGTTAAAAAGTATTTGATTTCAAATCAGAACCTCATTGATACGGGAATTGCAGAACTGTTTCTAGGTTTGGAGGCGTTCAATCCCTTTACATAGTCACTGAGGAAGCGACGATACTTTTGGATGAAAGAGAAAACTTCAAAGGGATCATATGTCTACCTATCCATTTATCAGTCTATCTCCATCTGTACACACATACAAACTAT
>NC_068981.1:13793689-13794919 GCF_001194135.2 Octopus bimaculoides
TATATAAACACACACACACATATTTTCTTTTACACCGTAAAATAAAGACTGTTCAGAAAGCAGCTTCTGCCATAGTATTCGCGCACGTGATGTAATCCTTACATTTAACTTAAAATGTAATTTCAAGAGCGTCTCAAATATCACTAAACAATCACAATAAGATTATTGAGACAGTGTTAATGAGAAAGTTAAAATTTCATTCAAGCTAATAATTATCTAAATTATTTTATTGCTGTTAAACTAATAACGAAACAAAATATATTTTCTTGCTAAATTAAACCGGTTATTTAATGTGAAATAAAAAGTTCACATATGCATAAATAATAAGATAAAAAGCAGAACCATACAGACGTTATAGATGCGCTTGATCATAATTAAATGCCTGATGATGCCACGAATCGCATGTTTTCAACACTTGAATTTAGGACCGTCAAAAAACACGCGTTTTGAAACATCAACAATGTAAAACATAAATGGAGAGGAAGCGATGTTTACAAAACACTAAACCACATTGCACGTGTATGCTGAATTAAGACAGGTGTGTGACACTATTTCGTCTTTACACCGCGTAATTATTAACGTATTTTACAGTACTAATCCGATTCACTTGAAAGTTAGCATATTTGTACATTTGATTTAGTGTTGGTTCATAAGCTAGATTCGAAATATGATCGTAACTTATTTTCTTCCTTAAAAAAAAAAAGTCATTGGATAGAAGAAACATATTACTGGCAAATGTTCGCCTCTGTCCATTTGAAGTTCTTCCTTCCTTTACAAAACGTAGCTGTAGACTATAAAGAGAGAACGCAACAGCAAATGAAGAAACAGTTTGTATACTCAACCGACCCCTAAGGAGATGATTATTTATTATATAACATTTCGATGGATTTTATCTATAACTGATTTTATAAGTGTATGCTTGTTATTTCAACGTAATAATTTACGATCAAATACTTTTCATAGCATATTAAAAGCAACTGCTCACACTTTATTTTCATAGAAATCAAAGAATAATGTAATGATTGATTTAATGAATTTCTTCTTTCGATAATGGTATTTTAAAACTTAAGAATTAATACAGATATAAAGGAGATTTCGAACATATTCTTTGCTTTTTGTCAAATTCGCGGCAAACATATAATTTACGAATTATGGAATTATTTAAATACCGAACCATTGAATACCGGTTTTGAGAATGATTCCGAAATTTATATATATATATATATATAT
>NC_068981.1:13795103-13796093 GCF_001194135.2 Octopus bimaculoides
TATATATATACACTTCAAGTAATTATTACTATTATAGATCTAGCTAAATAGGTGTTTGGTTGAATTCAATCGTTGAGAGTTTTACTTGTAGCTTATGATAAATATTTTACAAAACTGTACCTGTAATTTGGGAATATTCTGATTTCCCTGAAAAAATTACCTTAAAATTTCAAATCAACGTGACGTAGTTTATAGATTGCTTATGAATCAGTTAACATTAGTATATATTTAATTACTGTTGTCATAAAATGTATGATAAATAATGATAATTTCCATGATTTATATGTAGCATTTGTATCAGTTTCATTAATTTCAATATGTTACAATTTTGTAATTTGTGAGATGAGTTTGAACATATTAGCCTCTAGAATATTGATGTAGGTTATCAATGTGGCCAACAATAACAGATAGTAAGACGAAATAATAAGAAAATGAGACGTTGCAATGGCAAACATTGAAAGAGCCATGCATTTCATGAGCAACAACACAGAAGACGTTGAGTGCAACGAGACTTTCTTGTTAATTAGATATATTTAAGGAACCAAATGAAACTAATAATTCACAATGATTATCACAAAGTTGTTGATAATGATTTAAGAGAAACTTAAACGATAAAAGTAAACCGAAGTTTATAAACAATATATTTAGTCCTCTGAATAAGACAGCAGTATATAGTCAGAATTAATCAGAGTTGTACACCTTGTATATATGGTTAATTTAGCAGTAGTATATGCAGAGCATGAACACTGCTCATATATAATATAACATTAATATATATATATACATATACATAAATATACACGCATATATGAATGTGTGTGTATATATAGTATACTTATTGATATATTTATGAATACGTAATAATGTGTATATTGACAATATACATACACAAACTAATATATATATATATATATATATATGGATATATATCTATATATATATAGATACATATATATATTTATATATATATATATATATATATATATATAT
>NC_068981.1:13796501-13797533 GCF_001194135.2 Octopus bimaculoides
TATGTAAAATGTATGCGTGTGCGTATGTCTGTATGACGATTTTCTTAATGTACATGGTAATAAATGAGTATGTTCCTGATCGTGGCAAGATCACAAGGCTCGAGGAATGATTAATTAATTGAATAGAATCGCATGTCCTTTCCCACATCAAATGATGATTGAAATATAATTTCAGTATCTAAGGGAATTTTTTTTGAATTTTATTTTATCATCGCCATTCGTATCTGATTACTTTTTGACAAAGATCCATATTTATTTTAAAGACAGATCAAAGTTGGCTTTCGTCGACCAAAATGTTTCATCTTAGCATGGTTAAAAATGTACAAAACAGTAGACCAATGTGTTATTTTACTTAAGCAATTACACTGAATTTTCACATGAAGATTTTTACGTTTACAAACATAAAGGCTTTAATTTGCCTGGTATATGGACAAACATGAATCTGATATTAAATGAACTATTCTCATGAAACATTAAAGCAAGCATTCCATTAATGGAAACTATTTTCATGATATCAACTGTAACGCTAATAATGGCTATTCTTCTATCAACAAATATCCATAATATGATTTGCCTTGTACTAAATAGTTTTCAGCGCATTCAGTACGATGTTTCTTTCACAGTTACGCACGTAATTTTCGCTATTATATAATATTGTTTACTACCAAAGAAAGAATCTCGCTGTCATGACACAGAAAGAGTAACTTTAGTTTATTTAGATGTAAACAACTAAGTTTTGTCGACGAAGAACTTTTTAGATTTGTGAGGATCCAATACTCAGATTTAAATATTCGACAAGTATTATGTTCCTCATTCTAATATAGTTCCTTCATGAGCAAAATATTTCTAGTAAATTAATTATATTGTGTGTGTTTAAACAATAGTTTCGCTTCTGTATATATTTACATCCACCCATCTACCTATGTAGGCGTTACATTAGATACCTGTATCATGATACAATTGCAATTAGAAATGTGTGACTCACAAATTATGTATATGTGCGCGGTATATATATCGATATATATATATATA
>NC_068981.1:13798360-13801369 GCF_001194135.2 Octopus bimaculoides
ACATATATATATAATATCCGAAACAATGGTTCAATTGGCAGTTTAGTTTTTGGTTTATATTTTTTGTCGGATTCACACATCAGAGGGGTGGACAGTGGCCTGTCTACTGTCGCGTTTATGTCTCATAGCCTTCGGTTGTGTCTCTGCACAACACTCCTAGCTGCTGTTATACTTGCGTATGGGAGTTGCCGTCAGCATAAGACTCAAACGCTATCAGTTGTGGAGCAGTGTACGTGAACTAAAAACATAAGAAAGAAAGCAGATAGTTTAGTGAAAATTTAATTTCAAGATTATACGGGAACGAAAGATTTTCAAAATTTAATTATTCTTAAAACCATAAATGTAATAAAACACACACACACACACACACACACACACACACACACACACACACACACACACACACACACACACACACACACATACACACACACACATACACACACACGCACACACATATATATATATATATTTCAAATGCGTGAGTAGGATTATATTTGACATCTTGTCTCTGTATCAAATGTCATCGAAACCTTATTGCACAATTATTTCTGCACTTATTTACAAAAGATTTCTACGGCAAAGATATACATAATATATCATGTGCTAAATTCAGTATCAATTCTTGGTTAACACAATTGAGATGAAGTATTGGATTATAATTTTAAGGACCACAACGGTCAGTGAGATACGTGCAGAATATTTTACATAACTTTTCTCATCCATATACATTAATGCAGAGTAATATGTACATATATAGGTACGCTACGTAAGTGCTGTAACGAATTATTAAGGCTCGAAGGTTATAGCCGTGATGTTAGTTATAGAGCCATTGCAGATTTCCGATATAACAGATATATAATTGTTAAAGAGGACAACAAACTTTAAGGCAGGGCACACATCTCAAGTCATACACATTATTATTATTGGGAAAAATATTCAGTCTTACAACTGTTTCTGGGATATGAATTGAAATGTTTGTCGTGCCTTGACGTTTGTTGTCCTCTTTAACAATTATATATATAATACACACACACACACACACACACACACACACACACACACACACACACACACACACACACACACACACACACACACACACACACACACATATATATATATATATATGCGTATATGTGTATGCTGGATTGTAATATCCTAAAATCAAATTTATATATGTATAAACTACTCTCTTCATAATTTACTCACATCACAGTGAATTAGGCTCTGTTTTCTGACGCAATTACGCATGTCTGGTATATCCTGTTGATCTTACTCTTTGCCTAGTACATTTATGGATGAGAGTTTAAGTCATTTCTTAGTCAAGAATATGTGTCTGCCTGCATTAATTTTATTGTATCTTTTTTCATATTCTTTATCTATTTCAGTTAAATAATATTTTTGGTAAAATTATAATTGGAATACGTTTATTCAAATGAGTTCAATAGCATATAATATTCAGCTACCGTGTTTCATTTTTGTGTATGTGCTGTAGATAATAAGGAATAAAATCAAATACCTATTTACAAATTATCTACATTGAATGACAAATTTATAAGAACATTTGATCTACTAGCAGATATAAATATATAGGATATATAAAACGCCATTTAATATGTGTACTTCCTTTATGGGTATACAGAAATTCAAATGGTTCATTAACATTATAATGGTAAATTTAATGTCTCATTGCTTTATAGCAGCCTAGGTTCAGGGTTTTAATTAAACACATCTGTGAATACAGAAAATCAAAAACAAACAAAACAAATTCAGTTTACGTTTCGTCTTCACTTTGCTAATACTATTGATAGATATATACGTTTGTGTCGGCAATATCTATTGAAAATATTTGTATAGATGTAGATATATTATTTAGAGAATTTCAGCAAATATATGTTGCATAAATAATGATTGTACTTGAAACAAAAACATATTTAATAGGTTTCTTGTTAGAAAATACGAATGAGAAATAATACATTTACTTCATCAATTTTCTGAATCATAATTTCTCAATTCAACAGTTATCAATACACACCTCTGTGAATGTAGCAGGATAATGCAAACAACAAAATTTATTCGAGTGATTTGAAGTTGCAAATATCGGGAGATCAGAAACAGATTAACATAAATTATATGCAGAATGTTATTTAAATTTAATTCGTGACTTATATTGGATTTAACAGGAAGTACGACAAAGCAACTACTTATAGACGACTAAACTGGATACAATCGAAAGTGATACTCACGTTAGCTTAACTGTTGGATAATAGAAACACATACACACTTCTATATAACAATAACTTGTCACGAAAACATTAGTGAAAATGGTGATGGTAAATAACATCAATTTGGGATCGCCATTAGCAAACGTTGTGTGTGCGGTGTGTGTAAACTAACTTTAAATCTTGCTAAAATCATCAAAGATTTCCTTTTCGAAAGCATATAGTTGCTCCCACTTATTTATAATATGAACCAGATACAAAGGTGTAAATGTAAACAGTGAACAATGATAAAACACACACACACACACATACATATGTATATGTGTATACTGTACCGTAGAAACAGCTTTTTCAGGCATATAATCGGGGCATAGATGGCCAGGTCCATCTTTGTCACCAGAAATTCCATCGCCTGACTTTCGGCCAGGAATATATTCACCCTGAAAGATAAACGAAAGTCATCTAAAAATGTGTATGAAAAGTGCATAGCGAAAAGTATTAGATTCAGAATTCTATAGTGATGTTGATGGTCACATGCACGCTGTAACCAACATTAACATATATATATATATATATAATAATAATGTTAGGGATAAAACATTGGTTCTCTTCTCTCTCTCTCTCTCTATATATATATAACACAATCGGCATCCTATAATGAAATGTATGAAATTGACAAGGCTTATTATCCGTACACGCGCATACATATAATGTATTTGTATATTAAAGTATAGATGCATATGGATACTTATTTGCATGTGTATATATATATATATATATATAT
>NC_068981.1:13801438-13833634 GCF_001194135.2 Octopus bimaculoides
ATATATATAAACTTATATGTTTACGTATATAATTTATATATATATATATATATATATATATATATATAATGTATATGCTTAGGTGTATATTGCATACGTTATGTATACACACATACACAGAGCGTGTGTGTATTGTATATAGCTCAATGGAACCAATATACATCCACTATCGACTCTTTCATCAACTTCAATATTGCCTTACATATTAATACAACCTGACACAGTAAAATGCTATCAGTTTATCAGATAACATATAATATCAACAAAGACCGCGCATAACGGTTTATCAGCTTTTGTATCCATCTTGGAAATTCCCTTTTATTTTAAGATAATTCAACCAGCGTCGAATGAGACGTAACCATGAGTTGCTATGACTATACATTTACAGCTTGATGCAGAATATTATAAATGTAAAACATAAACTGAACAATAAAACATGGTCGTCTCTTATAGAAATAGTTTTAAGGTAAAAACCACACCTCTATATATTCTAAGGACACCTTTTCTTAAGTTTAATTGTTATATTTATTTTCACTTGAAATAACTACCGAACTATAATAATTGTTAGTCTCTTGCAGAATAAAATTTACTGGCTCATTATCGAAAAGTGCCATAAAAATTCACTTCCCTCTTATGATGGCCGTAACGATGTAAACTTTTTTTTTTAATTATCAGTTGATGATGACCGTTGTTTTCTGATTAAAAATCAAGGAATGATGTCTAATGTTTAAGGGTTAATAGAAATAAATACTTTCATGTTGAAAAATCTCAGAATAGATTTATTTTAAAATTATCCGATAAGTTATGCAAGCATATTAAATATTCTCTGACGAAAGCTTTTGGGAAATAGCAGAGTAGACCCAACGATAGAGGAAAGAAAATAATTCGTATCGTGAGAAAAACAATCTAGTGAAATTAAATATTACAACGTGTGTTCAGTGTGTCTAATTTTAGATTGAAATTGTTATGTGTACTTATTCATAACCCACATACACGCATGTACACATGCACTCATATACATGTGTAAGCAAAATAGGTATAGAGTTTCTTAATATGAGTGGCTCAAGGATTTACTCAAAGTAACCAGAAATATAAAAAAGAGGGTTTCCAATGAACTATGCATCTCCTGCAAATTCCTTCGTAGGCCTATGAATCGTTTAGACTAAAAGAGAAATAGGGAAATATGTCAATGTTTGAGAGCATGTAATTACGTATGGTTATCCGTATGTATATAACCATCCATCCATCCACCATTCCTGGAAAGTCGAAGGATAAGAAAATAGGGGTCTTGTCAGAATTAGTCATCATCATCATCATCATCATCATCATCCCGTTCTTGGTTTACTTCTTGCAGTTTGGCTCGGCTTGAAGAGTGCGCCTTGGAATTTTTCTATCAACATATCTAATTCGATTTTGATAAATGTACACGTAAAATATTTATTCACACAAAGTACGAAGCATATAAATTATGTTCATTTATAATGAATAAACCATTTGTTTATGCATAGAATGAAAATTAAAAATAAACAAAACTTACTTTATTTCCGTGGCATTTTAATTTACAGACAAACTCCAGAATTCCAAGGGCTATAGCCAGTGCTAGTCCACATATTAAAATATAGAACACACCAGCTACGTTGCTTAGTGACAACTCGCGTTTCTTCGAGTCCTGTATGAAAGATAATTTATAAAGTATTCATCGGAATTGGAAAAAGAATTGAATTTAGATATAAGAGATCTTAGATTAGTGTATTCAAATCTTATGAATTGAGTGTGCTGTTTTATCGCTTCAAGTTAATGACTGATCTTATCTAATACAAAGCATATATCGCATACAATAATCTTGGTTCTCATATAAATGAAATGGTAAAACTATATTTACATATACCACCATAATAATGTTTTCATTTTATAATACCATTAACGGGTTTGTCGTTTTAGCGAATATTTTCATCTCACAGCTCTCTGCCAAACTAATCACATTTGGCATTATTTAAGTATTATTTTGCATATGTAAACAATAAAACCCTTTATTGATCTTGTGTTTTTTTTTATATTGAATAATATTACTAACAGTAACCCCTTTTCTTTCTCTTCCTTCAAATATTGTCCGAAGTACGGAAGTTTAAAACTCAGAATTAGGAAACTTGAATTTCATATATTCTTGTACTTGTTTCAGTCCTTAGACTGCAGTCATGCTGGAGCATCGTCTTTATGGATTTTAACTGAACGGATCGATCCTAGCACTTATGCTTGTTTAAGCCTGGTTCTTATTCTATCGGGATCTTTGCCGAACTGCTAAGTTACAGGGATGTAAACACACCAACACCGATTGTCGAGTGATGGTAATACACACACACACACACAGACGATGGGTTTCTTTCAGTTTCTGACAACCGAATCCATTCGCAAGGCTTTGGTCGGCCCGAGCTATTGCAGAAGACGTCCAAAGTTCCGCGCAGTGGGACTGAACCTGGAGCCATGCTTTTGGGAAGCAAATTTCTTACCACACTGCAACGCCCATATATATATATATAATGATAGTGAAGTCTTTTTTTTTTTTTTTTTTTTTGAATTCGACCCCATTATTGCTGCAGTGCTCGACAGCAGGATTTACCTTCTGATATAAAATTCATGTATTATAAATTTCTTTCCATCTATGATAAATTTCTGTTCAAACCAGATCATTGTTTTGAAGATTGACTGACATTGTTAACCTTATTGCGGCAGATATACGGTCTCATTGATCATTCCTCGCTATACAAATCTACGCAAGCGTGAAATAATCTTTTAACGGTCGCATGCCTTTGAACCTTACGCAGCATCAATACAAATACTAATATTTTATGCAAACAGTGGCATTATTAGTGCTATTAATAATGATGAAGAAAATAATAATAATGATAATAATAATAATAATAATAATAATAATAATAATAATAATAATTTCATTGTAGGAGCCACAAAAATAATAACGATAATATTAAAATGTTTCTTCTATATCAAACGCAGTTTGTGTTCTTCTGTCAGTCTGTGTTCTCATTTGATTAATCTTCACACATTTCTATATATTTCAGTGATCACAACTTTTATATTATTTTTACGCTGCATATTGAGCCTATACAGTGAACTTTTCATAAAGAAGTATCGTATGTGAACTTTTCATGTGTTACGATACGAGAAACAATAGTTACAAAGATTGGAGTAGCGATTCAGTTATTCATCCAGCCTCATTCATCATTCCGTCACAAATGCGTCCAACATACATATTTCATTTGTGTCATGCATGTATTAGCAAATTTGTGTCTTTTTTCCTCCTTTCTCCTCTGAATTTCCATTGTGACTCTATCTATAATCTGATTTAACAAAATGTTATATATTTATTTCACTATATGTAGCCAGCAATATATCAGT
Source organism: Octopus bimaculoides (assembly GCF_001194135.2). Taxonomy (NCBI): domain Eukaryota; kingdom Metazoa; phylum Mollusca; class Cephalopoda; order Octopoda; family Octopodidae; genus Octopus; species Octopus bimaculoides. The sequence goes on from NC_068981.1 coordinate 13,804,853, forward strand.
TAGACGATCCCCAAGTCTTTTGACTATATTTTGACTAGATTACTCAGAACTAGATTTTGTGATGTTTGTATAATTTATATGATTATCGGTCTTTCGGTTAATCTGCTTGTTTCTATAATACTAAAAACACCTCAGCCTTTTATACAAATATTTCTCTAACATTTAGCTACTTTTTCTTCTCTAGTCATTCACAGAAACTGACAATGAAGATCATTACACTTTACCTAGTTATTGCTGGGACTGTTGATTCCAAAGTATGATATACAGTCTAGGTTTCACATTGGGATGTATAATTAGTTTACTGTAACAACGATTTTGTAGCCTTGTAAATATAACTGATAACCTACTTCTCTTGATAGCTCCATCGTAAAAATTTTCTTCCAAGCTTTCACACTCCCAAACTCAGTTAGAACAGCAAATCAAGTTGCAAACAAAGATTATTTTCTTTCGTTAAATTCTGGATACGACTGTTTTTATTTTTTTTATTTGATAATGAATAAAATTATTTTGTAACCGCTGTAGTTGTCTTCCTACCAAGCGCTAACATTGTTATGATACCTATAGTAAGGATTCAGTGCTGTTCGTATTGGCTTGATGAATGATATTTATGTTAAATTATATTGTCCATCTTATTTATTCGACCATTATTTGAGAGAGACTCGTGAGAGGAGAGTCCGCAGGCAACTCTTAAATAAGGAGTGCCTACTTCGTTGATGGCTTTCTTCAGTTGTCTGGTTTCTAGTCCTATTTTATACTCAATGACTTTTGATAGAGTTTTCAATAAACACACCAGCAGAAAGAATAATGGCCATTTGTCATATTTTCATATCAAAATCAAGACGTAAAATTATTTTTAAGCAATGTTACGTCAGGTTGCACGCAAAATTAGAAAGGAAAGTTGTTATGTATATTACTTGCACAAAATTCCAAATGGACGACGCCTAGAGCGGTGATTTATTTCTCTTAGAATCATAATATTTTAGACAATTGGAAATAATATTTGATTGAAAATTAACGCTGACAATTTAATAAATATAAATGTACCGCTGGATACGTCTGCTAAATTGTGGAATTACCCGATGTATTAACGAAAACATTAAATGAATTTCCTCTACACATCACCAGCTCATTTATATATATATATATATTTATATATATATACATATATATATATATATATATATATATATATATATATATGTGTGTGTGTGTGAGTGTGTGTATACGCGTATATTTGAATACAAAAATATGCAATATATACATGTATAGTTATGATAAAACAAGATACGAGGACACTGGTATTATTCTGCACTGGTAAGACAAGTATTATTTGGTAGAGATAATAGAAAGAATGGCTGAAACTGATGGGAAACGCAAAACAACAGCCTTCATACATAGATAGAGAAAAGAGGAAGAGAGAAACTGAATGCTAGATGGAAAATGAAAGACAAATGAAAAGAAAATAAGCTGCCGGACAGATGTGGTGGGATGAAATTAAGGTGACAATGTAGCTGAAAGATAAAATGGGTTAACTGAAGTAAGAAGAAATATAGGGGTAGAAGGGTGAACGTTCATTTAAACACGCCATGAACACTATTCTGAACTTTGGATAAGAACCGTTGTTCCCTCTGTTTCAATTTGTGTCTACGTATATTCTCTGATCCCATAGATATGCTTAATGTTTTAATTTGCACAAAACGAGAAAAAGGAACTAATAATGAGAATTGTTCATTTGTTTTATGAGTAAATAATTTAATACTTACGCCTCCTGAATCGAAACCGCATTGGCCTTTCTCATACCACCATTTCTGATACAGTTTATGCAAAGAACCTTCTTCTTTAAGTTCAAGAACTGCTAATGTCACTGAATCTCTAAATACAAAAATAAACAGAAATTGTTAGGTGTTTCAGCATTTACAATATGAAATGTATTTACCCGACGTAAATACTTACTTTAAAATTACATTTATCACTTATACCACGGTCATATTCACAAGGTAAAACAAATGTATAGTACCGAAAATGTTTAATTTCACCATAAGGAATTTCTTAGAGACATCACATGTGTGTGATGACGTCCCTATCATCGTTTGGATAGGTCTTTCGCTTTGTTTTTTTTCTTCTTTTTTTTAGTTCTAAATAAGGAATTAAGTAAACTGGTTTTGTTCGTATGTTTTAGTCTATGAATTTGTTGTAAATTTAGGGAAAGTGTTTTTAAAAAGATTCTAAGTCTGTTTGTTCATCTTTGTCTGCCTTCTAAAAATTCTGACATATTAGAGGATTTTATTTTATTGCGTGTATGCACCTCGCTTAATATTATGTTTATGATATTCATTTGAGAAACGTTGATAAAGAGACTATCCATGTCTGTTGCAAACATTTTGTAGACTTTATCACTTTCCTGTGGAACTTCTAAGACTTCCTTTGATGAATCAATACTAGGCTCCATTTTTTGTGTATTCAGAATAATGGCCGGGTATTTAAATAATCTGTAGGTCGGTGTAGGACTTTGAAAGATGTGAAACTGTGGGTCGGAGGGCGTTATTTTGTCTGAATAATTCAACGATGCCATAAATATATATCTGATTAAATACTCATATCTGTCATAAAAAATGTATCCTAATCATACTTTAGTTGCAGTAATTTTTAATTGTATTCGCGTTATCTTATTTTGAAGAATTTGTTATACACTATATTACGGATTCTTGTAAACGTTTTAATCTTTTTAATAAGTTGTTTTTACTGTTTTTAATTTATAATTATATATATTTTTTTCATTTTTTTTCAAATCATGTTGGATTAGTTTTAAAAAAACATATTAGGATATTTTTGCATTTGTCGTTTTCTTCGAAATTTTATGCGTCGCCTTTCGTATCACTTAACTTGATATATAAAGGGCCAGTCGAGTGCTGAATTCGATTCTACTTTCTTCCTCAGTTCGTGTCTGACTCTCTCTGAATGCATTACGTTAAGCAATCTAAATGATTACATGATACCACTCACATCACCACATTCTTGACTAGTAGAAAAGCCTGTGAATTTTCCTACAAGTAACAAAATTAAACCTGTAGCATTACTGAAATCATTCAATGAGGGCCAAATTGTTATACAGGGTGTCCACAAAGTCTGGACATATGGAGTAAATAAAATCATAACATAAACAATTAAATATAAGAAATAATAGTTTCTTAAAATGTGTGTTAATCCCCGTGTACCCAAACTTTGTGGACAACCTGTATATCAAGAGAGGTGATAAACACGAATACAACGCACACACACACATATACATTCACATATGCTTGTTTTTTTCCGTTTATGTGTGTATGTATGTTATGCATTATGAATTATGCATGCATCTATTCAATGCTCTTCGGTACTGGAGTTAGATAAAAATTTATATGATAAATCGATGATGTACATGTTGCTTATGATACTTCACTGATATCTCTTTAATTCACCTTAAATTGTTTTATTTATTCACATATATATTTGATATGACTAGACTTATAATTTCCGTTTATGTGTTATCACTTGCGGAACATCTGAACGAGAGCAAACACCACATAAACAATAAATTGGAAAACAACAAAAGCATTAAATACAAAAACCGAAACATCAACAATAATAGCTACACTGTTAATGATAAAACTACAATGTGTTCTTCTTCACATGTCAATCTCCGAAATTGATCGATTTATGTAGTATAATCAGACATTTCCCCCCTCATAGCTTCTGGTTTGTGTGGATAAGCGAGCAAAATTATATAAACAAAAGTTGAAAAACATATATGCTTAATTAAAAAGACTACTTCATATTAAGAACGATGTATATAGCAACAATGGCACGCGCGCGCGAACATACGCACAAACACACAGACACACACACGCATGGGTGTCATTCAGGTGTCCTATTGTAGTTTATTTTGTAAAAAAGTTTGAGGTTCACATCCGAGGCGTATTCACCATTGTATTCTCTGGAAGGCTCGGGTTTAAAATTACAACATCTGAGGAATATTCCAACGGAAGCTATTCGGAAAACCATTATATTTATGCGGTTTGCAAGAACGATACTTTCCACACAGCCATACCTGCATCTCTATATATATATATATTTACTGTCATACTCAAATTCAGTATGTGACACTCTAACTGTATACATAAGACAACACAATATAGTTATATGCAACACATATTGCCCACCGTTTGCTACAAACCACATAGGCAAGTTTGAAGTTTGCATCACAAGAATTAAAGATATCCTCATGCAACTGAAACACCACGTGACCATATTTCATTTGGCTGATTTTAACTTCCCCAATTTCAAATGGGCCGAATGTCTCATGTTCTCAGGTATAACTCAGTGCAAGCAAGCACAGGTGGGACCACTGTTTTGATAGTGGTCCTATCAGATATGCTCCCAACTACCCGGATAGCCACCCTTGCCAGCTGCGCCGACGATACGGGTGTCTCGCAGAAAATACAGGACCCCTGTTTTGCTGCACATCCGCAGCAGGAGTTGGAATCAATTTACAGATGGGCTAAGTTTAAGAATATGCAGTTTAACGCTGTAAACGGTCAAGCCCTGCGCTGCAGTTACACTGATCCACAGGGAATTACAATCCCAGAGCCTAAATCTCAGAGGGACTGGGTATCCACGTGAGTGATGATAACTTTTCCCAGGATGGCGACAAATTTCAGGCGACTGGCTGGCTCGATCCTGAGATCATTCAGAACTAGTGATAAGGAAACCATGATGGTGCTCTGGAGGACATTCGTCCTCAGCCACCTGGATTACTGCTCCCAGCTATGCAGTAATATGTCTCTAGAAGATATTCAAAGGAATTTTATGTGTTGATATTGAAAGCTACAACATTGCTATAACGGTTCGACAGTGCGAAATATCCCAGCAATGCCATTTCACTTCAGCACCAGTTACTGCAACAGCCTGGGTTTCAGGGACCCTCAACTTCAATATATATTCTCCCAAAGAGCATGCATATATATATATATATATATATATATATGCATTCGTATATGTGTGTATATATATCTCTTTATACCCATAGATGTGCATAAGCACCCCTATATATCCTAATATGTACACATAACTATGTATGTACATATAAACTAATATATTCACACTCTCACGCACGTCCGCTTACAAACAGACGTCAACACTGCTTGTGTCTACCGATTTTGCTACGCAGAATAGTTTTGACTTTCTTACCTGTAGGATTATATTCATTTTATTGAAATATTTACTATATGTTTACAGCTCCAGTAATTACTATTTATTTAATTAAGAAATATTGAATTCATTAATGAGAGGAAAATTATTCTGTTGATGTCTGAGCTTATATTTGACGTGACAATCTGAAATATTTTATGCCGCAATATTTTAACGTTTCAGCTTATTTCTACAACGTTTCATCCATCGTGAATAGCTTTATTTCCACCTAACAATATTGTCGTTTTGTCGACAAACTGCTAACTTAAGAGTTGTAGATGGTTTAATATTATGCCATCTTCTTTGTTATGAGAATCTTAAAAGATGATCGTGCTGCTTCTCGGCAATATTTTTTGTGTTTTAGCAAACAATTGAATCAATGATTAAATCATCATTTCATGCTGATTTTATATTTTCTATTCAGTTTTATTTCTTATTCATAGATAATAAAATATTATATACGAGTGCCGTGTATTACAAATAAAAAAAAAATGCATGTATATTCTGAGATTTTTTTCTAAAGGCATTCGAGATTCCGTCACAAGATATGGACAATAATGTCACCGCTAAGTGCTTTTACAGCACACAAAGAATTTTATCTAACTAATTTTACTGAGTTTACGTTTCGTTCTTTGATGTACGTAAAATAGATTCATGCTGCAAGCTACTTAGTATTCTCCAAATATATTACATCATATATACAACCTTTAATATATATAACCGAAATTAGTTTCTGAAATAATTTAATAAAACAAACTAAATATTCAACAGATGCCACCTTTACAAATTCAACCCTTTGAAATATTCGATTACAGTTTGAACAAACACTGCCCTGAATAACAAATAACATTTGCTTTTGCAATAAATATAATTACTATTATACATTCCCTCTTCAATAATATGTATGATGCTTCAATACTGCGAAATATATTTTCTTACAGCTTTCCAATATAAAATTCATCTGTTCTGCGATATTTTAATGTTTTCTGTTTTACATATGAAGACAGTATTTTCTTTTATATGTAAATGATCAAAAATAGTATTTATAAGTTTTATGGCAAAAAGTTCTTTGGTGAATTCAGAGCCTTTCTTCCATAAACTTAATACTAAAGTAAAAAAAAAAAAAAGTAATGTTAAATAATTTGTAGTACGTTAAAAAAAATATGACACATGAATATTTGTGTTTTGTGTGTAATGAAATCAATAATAAAACAAAATCAGAACAAATGGAAGAAAAGCAGCAAAGTTCTTAACATAAGAATAAAACAATGCTAAAAGAATGCTAGCAATTCAGAAGGATGTTTTATTTCTCAACACCTACAAACAATCACACCTACCCACATACGTATGTATATGCAATTTGAAAGAGAGTGAAGCATCTAATACAGATGTGTAGGTATTGTGTGTAACAGGTTATTTGTAATATCACTGTAGCAATGTTTCAGTAAGATTTCCTGATCACATTGTCAAACTTTTATTTCCCTTATGTTACTATAATTGACTACAGAAAAAGAAATGTTTTACTCGTTTCCTACATGTATTTGAAATATTTTAGTTTGTATTTTCTATATTTCGTCTTCGTAAAAACGTAATATACAATAAATGTGAACACCATTTGCATAGTCTAACTTAGAAATAAACAACAAAATATGAATACATAAGAAGCAAAATTTCTTACAAAAATATGTTTACAGCTCTTCGTAGATAATTGTCTGCTCAAAGTGCAAAAATACTAAATGACATTTGCACATACAAATACTATAGGCATGTAATCTGTATATCTCTTTCTCGATCACACACACACACACAGATATATATATATATATAAATGTATGTGTGTGTGTGTGTACGCGTGTATGTATGTGTGGTTAGGAAAAGAGATAGATTACAAGTCTATACTATTTTGTGCAAATGTCATCTATTATAAACACACACACACACATCGTGTTTGTTAGCTTTCTGTAGATTTTCACAAATATCTGGCAATTAAATTCTGTAATACTGATATTTGTACTTTCATTCAGTTAGCTTTCGAAGTATTTAATATCCTGAGTGAATAATATGTTTGCAGACGGTGTGTGACAATCACAATTTTATCACTATATTACGAAAAAGAACAAACATATTTGAGTCAATAAAATGTATTTTAGTGGAGAAATAAAACAAAAAAATATCGAACTGAAAATCTGCTATACACCTTCATACAACTGAACGCATATTCTTGTTTTTATTTTATTTTTTGGCGATCCTGGAGACAATCTTTGACACCAAAGTAACAATTTTATTTCAAAAACAGTTACCGCATTCGCTAGTGTATTATAAACGCTATTTTGTTTTTATTAAAATAAAAGAAAAAACTTTAAATTCGTTCTGCGTGTTTTACACTAAAATTATTTTTTATATAAAATTATTCTCCCCCCGCCCCCAAATCGAAAATTTCTTAAATACATTTACTAGTAAATTGATGTATGGTAATATAAAGAAAGTTATGTTGTTATGTACATTGAACATTTTATATATATAGACGCAAGAGTGGCTGTGAGGTAAGTAGCTTGCTCACCAACTACATGGTTCCGGGTTCAGGCCCACTGCGTGGCTACTTAGGCAAGTGTCTTCTACTATATCCTCGGGCCGATCAAAGCTCTGTGAGTGGATTTGGTAGACGGAAACTGAAAGAAGCCTGTCGTATATATGTGTTTGTGTTTCTGTCCTCCCCAAAATTGTTTGACAACCGATGCTGGTGCGTTTGCGTCCCCGTAATCTAGCTGTTCGGCAGAATTGACCGACATAATAAGCACTAGGCTTAAAAAGGGTGGTGCACCAGCATGGCTCCGGTCAAAATGACTGAAACACATAAAAGAATATATGCATATGTATGGAGGGTCTGAGCATTTTGATGTATTTGTTCCCTTTGTTCCAGAGTAGGCCTGATCTTTGTTCTTGGATAGACGGCCAACCTCTAACGGTTGAGCATTGAATAAGGGATTACTCTGAGAAGGGCGACGTTACATTAATTCATAAAGTAAAAATGTATTTTGTTATCCAATAAAAGCGGTCACTATATACTGAAAGTTACTAGTTAAACCTGATATGACATATGAAAAATATCGATAGACCTGCAGTTATGCATTTCGGGCAGCTACCAATTTAATGCGAAATACTACAACATTGAACACAAAAACAACAAAACCGTAAAGGCTGTACTTCCCCAATTTCGAATTGTTTCATTCTAAATGACCAGCCGATTTTTATACCTAATTGCGATGTTGGATTAAAATTAACCTTAATGTGTAGAGGCTTTATTGGCTAAATCTGTTCGATTTTTAAAATTTTACATGATCTGAGTTCAAACCGGTGAAAATCAGGTTGGTTTTTATCTTTTAAATTAGAGACTACAATAGCAGAAAAACAATTTAATTACTAGCAATAAGGCAAGCAAATATTTTCAAAGAACATGTTAACATTATACAGAATGCGTGTATTCTACATGTTGAAGTCTTCCATGTTACAATTAGAATGTTTACTCTGCATCTTAAATACTTTCATGGTAGACAAAGTGGAATAGAGAGCGAAAATCTATCTAATACTTTATTTTGTGCTGCCTCAGTGGCAGACTATATCTTCTTGAGCGCGAAGGAATTCACATACTTCTATATTCTTCCTACAAGAATATAGAGGAATTCATATGCCTTTATAATCTTCCCGTGTGGTTGTCTTCGTGAAAAATTGACAGCCTGCTCGTGAAATTAACGTGCAAGTGGATGAGCACTCCACAGACACGTGTACCCTTAACGAAATTCTCGTGGATATTAAGCATGACACAGTGTGACAAGGCTGACCCTTTGAATTACATGCACAACAGAAACAGGAAGTAAGAGTGAGAGAAAGTTGCAGTGAAAGAGTACAGCAGGGTTCACCACCATCCCCTGCCAGAGCTTCGTGGAGCTTTAGGTGTTTTCACTCAATAAACACTCACAACGCCCGGTCTGGGAATCGAAACCGCGATCCTATGACCGCGAGTCCGCTGCCCTAACCACTGGGCCATTACGCCTCCACTCAGCTAATCAAATATTAAATACGAATTGTGGTATGACAATAATCAATGTTATATTTATTTGTACTTACCTGATGGGAGAACCTTTAGGTGTTGCTATACCGAAACCTTTTGAGTCAAGTGTTCCACCGACCATCATGGTATCGCACGGTTTGCGATTATTAATGTAAATATTACTTGATGACTCTAGAAGAAAGGCATACTTTCCCTTGGAGTTCCGCACCTTGTGCACTCCGTCCTTTACTAATTTGACAAACACACTAGGGTTTGATGACATGAAGGCCCACATCCTCTGATATGTGGGGTTGTTTGAATCCTGCGAAATAACAACAAAACAGATAAATAGAATCAATGTTACATTTAATGGTGAGAATTTCATCAAATTAAAATAATCTAGAGGAGTGGCTGCGTGGTAAGTAGCTTGCTTACGAACCACATGGTTCCGGGTTGAGTCCCACTGCTTGGCACCCTGAGCAAGTGTCTTCTACTATAGCCTCGGGCCGACCAAAGCCTTGTGAGTGGATTTGGTAGGCAGAAACTAAAAGAAGCCCGTCGTATATATGTATATATATATATGTGTGTATGTGTGTGTATATGTTTGTATCTGTGTTTGTCCCCCCGACATCACTTGACAACCGATGCTGGTGTTTACGTCCCCGTAACTTAGCGGTTCGGCAAAATAGACCGATGGAATAAGTACTAGGCTTCCAAAGAATAAGTCCTGTGGTCGACTTGCTCAACTAAAAGCGGTGCTCCAGCATGGCCGCAGTAAAATGACTGAAACAAGTAAAAGAGTAGAAATAAACATAAGAATACTGGCTTGATAACAATAAATAGTATAAATCATTTAATATTCAAACGTGGATTTATATGATGATAATGTTACAAAAACTAGGTATTTTTCAGTTACAATTTCCGTTTTTAAACGGCGTAGAACCCTTGATCTTAGTGTAGCATTTATGAAACTAAACGTCAATAATATAATAAAATATATAATCTGGCTGTCAGTGTCGTGTGATGTTTTACTTCAAAAGTATTGTAATTGTTTTTTGAAATAGACTGGTGCATATTTCTTCCGATGATCAAGGAGAGAAGTGGGAATGAAAATATACTTCAGGACGCCGAGGATTTCACAAAAATAGTTTTCCAATTTCAGTGTTATTAAGAACATAAAGTAAATCAATTATACAAATATTATATCGGACTGAAAACCAAACTATATTGATTTTAAAAGAAAAATAAAATAAAAACCACCGCATTGTTTTTCTTTTTTGTCTAACTTTTCTCCCTTCAGTTGTGTCATACAGCAATTTACCAAACTAAATGTTTTGCAAATTTCATTATGAACTTCGATTAGATGAAGAGAAGATATATTTTACAACCTGTATTAGAAGGAAATAAAGAAAGTATGCAGTCATAAGATCTAGAAATAAAGGTAACCATTTTGTATAGATTCGTTTAATACTTGTTTGCTATGCATACAAACCGTGCAAGTGTATTTGTTTCGTTTTTGACTCTCATATTCCATATCTTTTTCATTTTTATTTTGCGATTCTCTTAGCATTTATACTGACTAGTATAACGAAAGCACATCTTTCTCGTTCCTTCTTTTGATACCACCTGTAGCAACAGTAGAGTGTTTTAACCTTGGGCTTATCACATATAGGGTCATATGATAAGCCTGCACCATTTAGTTTCAGGAGCATTTTTTGTCGCTTTACTGCTCTCTCTTGTCTTTCTCGTTTTTCTTTATCCTAGCATTTTTCGAACAATCGCCATCCTTGTGCAAATCGGATTCTGAGCTCCTTATTCTATTCAATTTTCATATTATAGTGTTGTCCGTGTTGATTTGAATATTACAATTATTAAGTGCTGACACAGAGAAATCCTTCTGAACATCGAAACACACATCATAACTCTACGAAGAGAAAGGTGACTAACGCCTTTATGAAAATCATCCTCATTCAAATATAACGATGCTTAATTAAACTCTCCTAATAAATACAGAAACAAGTAGGAAAATATCTTCCATTATAAAGGAAATATATGGAATATTTAATCCTGCTTCCAATTCCTTCATTTAACGGCAAAAATATCATCAACAAATTTAAGAGAAGCGGCTTTACGGAAATAATAACATTAATTATAATTCGACTAGCGCTAATACTGAAAACGATGGCAATGCCATTGCTGAGAATAATGGAAATGAAATTTGCAATGTTAATGCTAGTCTTAATAATAGAAATTCTTTAAAGACGAAAGGATTTCTAATACATTCTGTTAAGGAAATCTATTTCTCTTGCAAAATGGTTTTGTGTATGGAATAATGTATAATACTCTTTCCATTTTTTTGGTGTATCTATTACAAAGCTAATAAAGCAAATAATATCAAAATACCTTAATACAGCATTTGGAAATGCTTTCCTTTACAACATAAAGCTGACACTGTTGCTTAGCAGAAGGAAGCAAATGGTTTTTAAAAAAATCTAAACACTATTTGTATTGAATAGATTTCGAATCTGTGAATTAGCAAGCACAGTCTTCAGAATGTAAAACCAGTAATGTTTTAATTAAACTGCTTATATCCATGTAAGCTAGAGTTAAATAATGCAATGAGGTTTGCTAACAAGACACACTGGCAGAGAAATGATTATTTGGTATTCTATAATCGAGCCACTTAAAATTTTAATAACGAATACAATGATTTTTGGCGTATAACAAGATATATTGCCACTGATCTAATAATTTGGCGACAGTTATACTTTATTAAACATATTTATTTACAATAGTTAGAATTTATGCCTATGAGTAACACCAAGAAATACATTCATGAATCTCTGTTATATAGCTGATTGAATACATGATGCGTCTAAAAGTACAAACATAGCAAACACAGTGCCATGTTACACACAAGCGTGCAAGAGGGAAACCTCGATGCCTTTTATATTCAGTTTAAACCGTTTCTGGTTGCTTATATTCTACAGAAAAAGGACAGGCTATAGAGATAGTTGGGTTGTGTGATGCCAGGTTGGTGCACGCACGTAAAGCAAAGCCAGGTGGATAGACAAGTAGTTTGGTTCTCATGACTAGTGGAAATAAAGGACCAGCCAGCTCTAAGAATCCGGAGCCATTATATTGGCATCTGACAAGACACAGGGCAGAGAGTGCACTCCTGTGAACCAATGAGTAGACCATGTTTGTTAGTGATTGAACGTCAATAAATCATGTTTCTTGCATGCAGTTAAGATTTTCGTCCTGATCGAGTAATTGCAACATTCCATAAGTAGTAATGTCAATTGTGGCCCTAACCCAAACCTTGTTGATTATTGAGAGCTGTTTTGGATTGAAATATTTTGTGATTTTGAGAAGAGGACTAGTCATTAGAATGTAGTTTTAGGTATTGTAGCGATTCAAGAAAGACTTACAGCGAGGTCAAGCGTTTGAAAATTTGTAACGGCTCTGAGTGCATCTCATTATTTGGGGTTGTGATGCAGTAATGTTTTTTTTTTACATATATTATCTTTGAGTTCTTTTGCTATTCGATAGACAAGATTTGCATGAAACTACTGAAACATGCACCTAAGGTCTCTGTTAACGAAATCATTGAGGCTTAAGTTGGTAGTGTTTTGGTTTAATGTGGAATATTCATGGTTGTAAAGATTAAAGTTTCTAGTTCTTTACATAAGAGCAAATGTTATTGGTTCTGGTGGTAGGTAGGTCTTTGAAAACTATTGCACTCACACTGTTGATTCAGATTGTGACAGAAGGATCTTCAATAAACGTCACAATGGTGTTGAAAGAGAAGAAAGTAGCAATCCCAAATATGGGATAAGAATGGAGATCGTAGGAGGAAATTATTTTAAATAGATTTTACTGAAGACTTGGTCAACAAAACTGACTTACACAATTAATTTAAACGAAAGGGAAATGGTGAGTGGTGAAAGAAAATCTGGCTTGGTGTAGGCGGTGCTTGTGACGAGTGAAGACGGTATAACAGTCTCCATTAATTTAGATATGTTAGAAATAAGAACAATACTTATATAAATAGATGTAAGTATGCATATATGTTCATTCGCAGGTCCTGAGCAAATGCTAATTGCAATATATTCAAATAGTTTTTGTATAATCAAATAGTTTACGTCCTATATTTTTACCACCGTGCGCGCATGTCTTCCGAGCATTTGAGTTTTAATAATAGATACTCTTTCTTTGATACAAACTATGAAATATCATATGGTAACATTTTGTTAGCGGTTTTTCGCGTATGACACCAAACGAAAGAATTCTGTGTGTGTGTGTGTGTATGTGTGTGTGTGTGTGTGTTTAAAGTATACGGTGCAGATGACATTTACAAAAAATATAATAGAAGTGTAAGAATCCAATTTTCCATAATATAAAATACTGAATCAAAAATTCAACTAATATTGTCGCAAGCAGTTCAATATTTTAATCCTGTAAAACGGAACAGAAAACGGAAATAAACCTGCAACGAACATCCAAAAGTAATTTAGAATTTTGCTTACCTTGAAAAATTGTTTAGATGTTCCGGAGCCAATCGTTCCATAGGCAATTTCGGTTTGTTTAGCTAAGTCCTCGACTGATTCGATAGGCGTGAGCATGCGTTCAATCGTGAGGAAAGCGGCAAGGTTGGCCGTGTAAGACGAAATAATGATTAGGACGAAAAACCACCACACACCTCCAATGATGCGGCCTGACAGCGATCTGTTAAATAGAAAGACTTGTTTCAATTAACTGTGTTACCTTGATTTTTCGGCAACTACCAGCCATAGGATGCAACATATAATAGAGACGTTAAAATTTGAGCGATGCTTGCTGTTGACTCAACACCACTTTCAGGTCAGTAATGCGCTTGCCAAAAAGAAATAGTATACATGATCGAGTGTAACTTACGACGCTGCTGTTACGTGACAGTTTACCTTCTAGAAAGTTATCTTAAACAATGTCTACGCGTCACTTGCACCCAGCTGTTAACTATACAGAGTTTATCAGTCCTTTAACAAGTTTTGCTTTTTGTTCTGCAGAGTGTCAAACAAAAACCCACCCTCTCTACTAAACAAGAACAAGAGCTGGGTAGTATTTTCGATTTAGTTACCGATGTTACAAACTTTCGACCGATTGTATCTGGTTTACAGGTTACTAGTATCACCAAATGGAAACTATAAATTACACACACGCACGCACACACACACACACACACACACACACACACACACACACACACATTTACTCCTGTGCGCAGACACACACACATACACACACACATTCATTATTTCATAATTTTCACATTAGCACTTTACTGAATCAGCCATAGACACGTATGGTAAATGTACATACTGACAGTCAGGATTTGTCCAAACCATCCAACAATGGAGTAGTCAGTAATAATGAGCTTGTAGCGGTTATTTCCCCTGTCAGTGTAAGAACATGCGCTTCTTTGCGGCTCTAAGGGTTTTTGCTATTATTTCTAGCAATATAGATGCCACCTAGCAGCCTCAGTCACAATTAGTGACAACCAACGTTTTCGTTTTTGGTTTTATATTGCGTTATTTTACATACGCACACACACACGTATGTATAGGTTTCAGCTCAACGTTGTGGCTACTCTGAGGACAATATCATCAGCGGATATGAAGTACTACGTTTGGATGTTATATTTTTGCTTATGGATACATTTTAGCAGACTCTTTCTTTCCTCTGAAGAGATTGTTCTCATATCACATAAATGTAAATTTAATGTTTATTGAGTATAAATTGAAATGGCTGTGAAAAAGACCATCTTACTATTAATAAGAAACAATTGTTAATTTCCCATTCTCCAATTTCTTTCACCCCTTTATATATAAATATTACTTTCAGCTCAAAGCTGTGGCCATGCTGAGGCACCACCGTTTTGCAACACATATTATTGAGAGCCTCTTCTAATAAGTGACATTGGTTGAATAAGGGAGTTTGATGTCATTACCCTAATTTTCACCCCTTTCCGCGAGGTAGGTTCATCTGAGTCACTCGACAGGAAGAGATCCGGTTTTGATTTGAAAACACCTGCATCGACTATGTATAGGTCTCTCAGGGTCTTACGGAGAATATTAAAAATCTGTAGGCCCCTGAAAGCAAGACTGTTGTAGTAACTGGGCCTGAAGCGATTATGGCATTGAAAGGATCTTTCGCATTGTGCAGTGTCGAGCCGTTCTGGCATTTGTGTAGCCTTCAAAGCCGAAATTTGGTACAATTACTTCCAGGATCTTTCAGATGTATGTAACTGCATACCTTTCCCGCCTTCGATCCAGCGAATAGAAGCTTAGCTGTTTCAGCCTTTCCCGGTAGCTGAACTGTTGCAATGCGACAATCTTCTTTGTGAAGCTTCGCTGGATTACTTCAAGGTCCGCTATTAATTTTACACTGTTGGGTGACCATAGCTGGGAGCAGTAATCCAGGAGGCTGAGGACGAATGTCCGCCAAAGAACCATCATGGTTTACTTCGTCCTGGTCCTGAACGTTCTTAAGATCCAGCCAGCCAGTCATCTGCACTTTGTCGCCATCCTGGCAATGTGCACTTGGAAAGAAGTATCATCACTCTTGTCGATACTTAGGCTCCTCACTGATTTAGGCTCTGGGATTGTAATCCCCTGTCGACCAGTGTACACTGTAAGTTTCATATTCAGTTTTCGACGCTGGTAACGCAGGGCTTGGAATTTTACAGCACTAAAATGCATATTATTGTCCTCAGCCAATCTGTAAATTGAGTCCAACTCCTGCTGCAGGTGTGCAACATCGGTGTGGTTCTGTATTTTCTGCGAGACATTTGTATCCTCTGCGTAGCTAGCAAGGGTGGCTATCCAGGCAGCTGAAAGGGCCACTCTGAATATCTGAGAGATCCACTAAGAAAGGTGGTTCCAAGACAGTGCCCTGTGGGACACCGCTCACTATTTGTGTTTACATTGAAGTGGCCCCATTGGCCACTAACGCCTGACTTCTATCTTTCAGAAAGTCATGTAACATATCTCCAAGTTTTCCAGCTACGCCCAGATCACGCTGTTTGTGGCATATCATACTATGATCTACTTTGTCAAAAGCGTTTGCAAAGTGAAAGTATATTACACCACCATTTGAGTTGTTGAGTGCTGTGTGTCACTCAGGAAGTCGTTTTCTTCAAGGAATGCGTCTAGTTTCCCTCTGACTATCCGTTCCATGACTTTGCTGATGTGTGAAGTCAGAGCGAAAGGCCTATAGTTTTTGGTATCTTCTCTGTTTCCTCCTTTATGAATTAACCAGTTTATAATGGAGTAGGCTAAGTTTTAACATAAGGCACGTAGGTCAAAAGTATACAAAATATAGTCTGTAAACTGTGTACAGATACAGTAAATGGTTATTCAGTTTTCATTAATCAGAATAATGTATCAGTATTGTTTTACAGTATTGTTTTATAGTTTGAATTACTTGAGATACCTATACTTGCTTAATTAGAATGTGAATAAATATATCTAATGATAGATTAATAACGGCATAAAAAGGCAAAATTAAGAGTTCGCAAAAGTGACGGAAGGTGCTGACTAACACCACTTGTGTTACAATAAGAGTTAAATTAACTCTAAAATAACCAAAGCACTCTACTTAATGATTGACGAAGTGACGTAAGTCCCTAGTGTACATAGCATGTCCCGATTACGAATTTTGTTGTAGACCACCTCAATTCTTATCAGCGTCTCTTAACGCTTAGGGTTAGATTCAAGTTAAGGTTCTAATTACTAATAAGCTAACCTTTTAATTTGTTGAGTATATATATATGATGGTGTTCTAGTAAGACCACGACCACATGGATGAAAGGCGTAAAAGTGTGTGTGTCTGTGAGTGGTTAGCTTTGAGAGTTGCATTCGTTCACGATCGGTAAAAATGTGTTTATTTTAGTAGTTTGACTTCTAGAATATTCGTCCGAAAGGTGCCGATCGAAATTTCTTAATACTGACGTTGCTTTTGGCAATGTCGTACTTCATCAGCTTCGACCGCTTTATTGTTCGCCTGCATGCATGCGAAGAAGTTAGATTATGTTTTTGAAGTATATATATTAAGTATATATATTTTAAGTTCTGTCATATAGAAATATAGTAGCAAGAACAGAGGAACATCTCCATATCCATCTGTTTAAAAATCTAAATCCTTTGATAATCCATTATATTTATTCAGTTAAAAAAATTCGCGTCAGTTTTCAGTTATACTGAGAAAAACTATGATTTTGTAGTGCTTAATATTCCTTCTAGTGTTGTGTGATAAACATATGATTTCTTGTAGAATTATTCACAATGTTTTAGTATATTCATATTACAATAGTTTGTCTCTATTATAAACTATTAAATATCACAATTTCATATAAAGAGGGGGAAACATAATTCTTTTTTTAGTTTCAATTGTTTACTATTGAATAAAAATAATATGATAATTTATTTCCTGACACAGTTACTAGGAATTCTTCTGTACAAATCTTAAATACCACCCTGATCGATGCTAAGTATGATCTAAATAAAGTATTTTCTGCATACACGCCCCGGGGAAGATTCTCGTGAGTAGAATTTAATGTAGATTAGATGCCGCCTTCTTACGAAGAAGCAGGCTTTTTGAATTCTGAGTGAATAATTGCACAAGGAATTGTGAGAAAGCGGTGATAGGAGATGATTGATTGAATAAAGAGACTAGTTTCCTGTCACGAGCAAAAGCGGATGTATCGCTGGAAGAGGCTGAATGCTTACTGAAGTTCAGTAAGTCAGTTGCATAGGCTTTCACTTTCAAAGATAACTGAAGATATATGAGATTTGAATACTGTCCAATTTGCTTCATTGTATACAGACTCCACCAACTGCTTAAGAAAATAAAATACGACTACTATATATTAATATGTAAACCCTCGAAGCAACCAGTTTTATCAAGTAAAATGCGGTCTTTGTTATCTCAAAGCTGAAAAGAATATTCATTATTACCATACATATTTGAAAATTGCTAAACTGAAAATACATATCGTATATCATATATATATTTTCTAGTAACATATCCATCTTCACAGTGTCATACGGAAAAATGATATATTTGAAAGATGGGTTTTCTAACCTTATTTGTTATGCATTAAAACATACTTATTAAGTTAGAAGTGTCTGAAGATAACGCAAAACTCAAAAGCCAATATATATTTTCGGAGTGCGAATCTAATACTAAACTGCGCCATCTCAAATCTATATAAAACACAGTAAGCTTATGCATTCAAATGCGAGAGAATTGAGAAATGCATAATTAGCTTAATCATGTTTGTATGCAAGTTGGAGGAGAAATGTCAGGGCCCATAACTCTCCTCAGTGTTCTGTGATTAATGGAAGGAAGAGAGGAAATGGACCCTGGAACTGAGCATTGTCTTGCAACAGAATGGACTCTGACAAAAGCATGTAATGGCAGGGCAAGTTGGTGCTATTACTGAAGATACGTTAAAGGCGGCATGCTGGGAGAAACCCTAGCACGCCGGGCGAGTGGTTAGCCGTATTTCGTCTGCCGTTACGTTCTGAGTTCAAATTCCACCGAAGTCGACCTTGCCTTTCGTCCTTTCGGGATCGATAACTTAAGTACCAATTACGCACTGGGGTCGATGTAATCGACTTAATCCCTTTGTCTGTCCTTTTTTGTCCTCTTTATGTTTAGTCCCCTGTCGGCAATAAATAAATAAATGTGATGGTTTTCTTATTACTTCCATATAATTAATTAAACATATTGGGTCTTGAAGCTAAAATTGGTTTTTTTTTTTAAGGTTTCTTTTTTGTAATATTTCCGTTCTTTTTTTGTTTCAATTATACGAAGAACTTTGGCAAAACCTCCCACTCACAAATTACAAATAGATAATTCATATTTTAGTATGAACTTATTTTATACAAAATAAACATTTTAAAAATTATATGTTGCCTTTAATTAAAAATAAGCTAGAAATAATGGTATTTTATAGAAATGCTGACGCAACTATGAAAGCTATTTAACTGAAGAATGTCTCATCTCAAAACTTTAATTAATGAAATGAAATATTAGTTTTAGACATTCAACACGTGTAGTTTTCCAATATCCACTTTAATGACATATTATTGGGTCATATGTCATTTATATTTAAACATCATTCATGTGAAGATCTGACCTTTGATATTTATTATTCTTTTTTAAGTAGATTTCATTTCTTATAATCAATAACGATTTTGGTACAAGCACGAAACATTACTACTGCATTCTCATTTCTCTATAACGTCATACATGTATGATGCCAGATAGCATTGTATGACATTGATCCATCATACAAGATGCAGGCAACATAAGTTGAATTAGTTTATTCAATGGAAAATTTCAGTAGCACCGTGAACTTATCTTCCTTTTAGCAGTAGCAAGATCTGATCTCAAAAATATTTTCTTCCACAAATGCAAGATGAATATTTGTTATGCGAAGGTCTAAGACACTGAATTGATCTTTCTACATGAGGATTACGTATTTTATTCCTCTTAGTTATAAAAATCATTAGCAGTGAGATTTAAATTCCGACTATAGATTAAAGAACTTTACAACCCTAAAAATCATTGAACAAAGCAGTACCCATCATTATTACATTTTAATGCCTGAACCAAATACAAGATATGAAAGCTATTTTAAATATTGGTATATTATGCCTTACAATATAACCCATTCTATTCAATTAGCTGCTGTTGAGCTCCATGGAAGCTTCGATCAAATAAATCTATGTTCAACAGACTTCAGTCGTGACCATATCGTTTGTCTAATCAGGAGCTACGTTGAGCAGTGTCCTTCCTTATACAAGATTTCGGGCAATGTAGTTGTTATTTCTCTCTACTGAGACGATCTCTATAGACGCTCGCTTGTCGGCTTCTACAGTCAGTATTGCACAGAATTAGAATCTAGATGTAATTCTGAATATAGCATTTCTAAAAAGCAAAATTAATGAAAATTGAATCACTTGTCACTGATAGTTTATTCAATCAGGAGAATATTAATAGTAATCAATTAATAGATTTTACGTTATTTTGGATATCTGGAGCGCAATCATAGCATCATTTCCATTTCTATTGAATTCCTAATTTCTGACGCGCCTCGTCGAATTCTGAACATTTCAATTAAAAAAAAATGTATGCGTATCGAGATACTTTCTTTACATTTTAAAAATAGAAAATAAATCAAGTTAATGATGAACATATAGTTGAGAAATAAACGCCAGTTTCATTAGTGTAAGTTCTAGTCTAGCTATCGAGAGAGTCTCTGTATTTGCTGGAAAACACATCTGAAAGAAAAACATAGCCAAATCTACCTGACATCTGAATTAATGCTTTGAAATAAGAAATATATTCTGAATAACGACGAAACTACTTGTTTCTGACTCGGTCAGGATCTAAGCAAGAACAAAAAAACTTGCAAGACTTGGGTTGCAATAATGAATTTCTAACTGCAAGTGGAGTGCCATTATGCCGGGATCTGAACTTGTGCAAAATTATAGAGAAGTAAATAATTTATATGAGTAAATTAAAGAATGCTTCGTGAACAGACGTAGTTAGTAATTTATAGCTAAAGCATTTCAAGTTCACCTGAATGTTAAAACTAGAATTAACTAAGAAATAATACAAGTATAAAAGTAATTTCATTTGTTTGCAATAAATAAATGCAGGTTATTTGATATATATATATAGTTATATATATGCTAAATCTCTGGAACTGATATCTTGATACGACTTTAATAAAATACTCTAAGATATACGAACGACAATAATCTTCTTAAAGTTAGAGACTGAATGGCTGCATAATATTCTCGGCAACTGCTAAATATTCGTATATTAAAACTTTCCCCTCCGTTCTGAATAAAGTTTCAATTACCAATGTGGTATTATTTTCTATGTAACGGCCTCAGCAATAACATTATTCTATTTCTCGCAAATCAGACGTAGATTTTAATTATGTCTGCACAACATGGGAGATGGGATTTTTATTAAGTTTCCAGGTTGTGCATACCCGATGTAGATCATCGTAGCTTCTAATAAACTGGAACACATTCTTCAAATCCACAATCTGCTTGAAGTACTGAGGTGAAAATAGTGTCCATACAAAAAATTCCAGCAACTTCGATTACATAAACTTAGATAATAAATTTTCTGAGAAGGAAATCACTAAAATCTTAAGAATTTTAAATCTTGAATTAAGTCTCAAATTACTAAAATCTTAGAATGATACATCTCCAACACCGTCAAAGAGAGAAAATAATAGCAGAAAACAAAAATATAATTACAGATACTGACTTCAGATTTTGGCACAAGGCCAGCACGTTTAGGGGAGGGGATAGGTTGATTACATCGACCCCAGTGCGCAGCTAGTAATTTTTTTCATCGATCCGAAAAATGAAAGGCAAAGTCGACCTCGGCAGGATTTGAACAAACAACGTAAAGACGGACAAAATACAGTTAAACATACATTTTCCCCGGCATGTTAACGATTCTGCCAACACACCGCCCCAACAAAAACATATATAAATATATTAAACCGAAATTATGTAATTTTTATTACCTGGGGCATTCATCGCTGCCTTGCTGCATCAAAGCACCCAACGAAAACCAAATAGAATTCGAGATGGAAAAGTCATTTACCATCTGTTCTCCATTGATTGTCGTATCTTTATGCCATTCACACTGACTGAAGCGACTCACCAGCCATAATCCTGAAAAAGAACAATTGTTTTAATATGATGTTGATTCAACATAGGAACAAAGAGAGAAATTTGAGGGTGAGGTGAATTTTATATTAGTGACAAAGTAAGGAAGACAGTTAGCGTCGGTGATATTTTAACTCCGAATGTAATAAGCCGGAAGAAATACATTTACTAAAACAGGCTCGCTTGCGCACATTTGTGTTTGTAAACATACACATATATATATATATATATATATATATATATATATACTTCAGTATATTATAAATACAACCATGTATTGAAATACGCATGCACATACATATATAAACACCTTTATACGCCTATATTTGCAATCATACATACATGCACTCACATATATTTTATACATGTGTGAGTGATGTATCTGTACGTGATGTGTGCGCAATCATAAATATATGAAAGTATATGTATTCGTGAGAGTTGAAACATCGAGTAATGGGGAATTAGCATATATATGCAAGAATTTTGTATGTTGATACTTACCTACGCTAATGCCTAGGAAGGCAAAGATGATACACGTCCATATCTCCAAAGATAGTGGTTCCATAAACGAAAATACGCCTGGCTTCTGTTTCTCCGGTTTCTTAATCATGATGCTAATGCCAACATTCATGAAAGGTTTGGAGAAATCTACCACTTCCTCACGTTGTGATGTTATCGTCAAGGGAGCTATAGCGATATGCGCTTCCTGTGAATAGCAAAAAATTCAAAGTAAATAAAAACAATGTTTTTAGTATTAATATATAAGAACGTTGTTAAATATCTTGGCCACATGCGGTAAAATTTTCAGTGATTAACCATTAAGAATAACGAATTTATTACAAGCCTTTATTGTTATTAGTATTATTATTCATTGATACTAACGTTTTAGAGACGGAAATAATGATCTGGAGAAGAAATTTAACCGATAATACTCATAAAAAAACCTTCAGCAAATGTTTCAGTTTAATAAAGCGGGAAGAACGAAAACAAAATGTTCTAAAATTATATCATAAAATATTTGTAATTTAGAAAACGCATAAAATACACATTTTCAAAAAAATTAATATGGCCTTTTAAAAATGTTTTCTTTTAATTAGACGCAGGTATGGCTGTGCGGAAAGATATTTGCTTCCCAACCATGTGGTCCCGAGTTCAGTCACACTGCAAGTCTACTCTAACCTTGGGCCCACCAAAGCATTGTGAGTGGATTTGGTGGATGGATATTGAAAGAAACCCGTGTGTGCACGTGTGTTTGTGTGTGTGTGTGTGTGTGTGTGTGTGTAGTATTGCATGACAACCGATAGAATAAATGCCTGGCTTAAGGAAAAAATAAAAATTAAGGTCAATTTGTTCGAATAAAATTCATTAAGAATGTGCTCCAGAATGGCAGCACTCCAATGACTGAAACAAGTAAAAGAGAATCAATAATACAGTTTTTCTATGTTAACACAAAACAGTAGTTCCAATATATTCTGCATTGAGGGCATAGTTTTATGGTTTCGTGTTCAATTCCACTCTGTGGAACCGTGAGTAAATATGTTCTACTTTATCCGCGAATTAACCAGAAAATTATGAGGATACTCGGTATATATATATATATATATATATATATATATATAATATGTGTGTGTGTGTGTGTGTGTGTATACAAGCACATGACCCACATCCATTGGACGGTTTGTATAGGTGAAGAGGGTTAACTTGGACGGTGTTAAATTGTAGTGATGTTTGGTGATTGTATAGGGTATTTACTTTTGGTTAGGGTTAGGGTATTGAAGATTCCTGAGACGTTGAAACTTTTGACTGTTTCTTCTAAACAAGAAAAAAATGATTGATAGTGAATCTTAACACTGTGAACCTTTCAAAATTGTCATGAGGTCAATAAAATGAAAGAAAGCTATTCAGCCCACAACGTATGCAGCTTCCAGTGGAATCGGACATCATAATTAACCTTAAACTTGTTGCACTCAAACACTTTCACATTAGGATAAGCACAATGTACTCGTCCATAGTACATACCTCATGTTAACACCAATACATCGGACCGAACGCTGTTTTATCTCTAAAATGAATATTGCAAGTGATATATAAGCAATGATACAGTTCTTTGGCTTTTGCATTTGATGGCTGTTGCTTTACATATTTTATTTCGATTTTCACTGGCGGAGTGGTAAGAACTATGAGATAAGTAACATTAGTTTAGAATAAAAATATCAATGGAAGTTTTAATCACCCGATGGACAAGCAAACAGAAACTGCTACTCAATAAAGGCGCTTAAATGCTAAAGGAAGTCTCTCTTCTCTCAAAATCTGACACAATTAGTGTTGAAACTCTTGGGTGAAATAACACAAGGTGCAATAAAATAAGATAAGGCATGTTCTTTGAAAATGAATTTTATTTAAAAAATTGAACAATACCGCTTATTTTTTAAAGTTCAATGAGAAACGTTAGGCAAGGTTTTAGATATAACCCCCATCCCCCAAATTTTTTACGTTTTATAAAAGATCAATTAGTCTTTTCTACTTTCAATTGAATTTTGTTGAGGATATCTTCAAAAAATTGAGGAATCTACAGTTATTTATTTGCTTTATTTTCACTCTTTTGCTCAATTAAAGTAACTGCATTTTCTGAGTAGTTTTTCATGTCAGCTGGTTTATTGCACGAAAAAAAGCCGTAAGAACACATTTGACTACGAATGCACGTGGTTGATTACAGTTAATAAAAGTTATAGTGATATCGATTTTTTAACCACTTACAAACGTGTGTAAACGCAGAAATGAATACAGTTGTTCGTGGTCTAATATTTAAATCAAAATGAGTCTGTATTTACAAATAGCAAGCTTTATTTACATATATCTGTCATTTAAATGTGAAAACGTAGAAATGAATTGTTTAGAACGTTGGTAAATGAACAGGATGGCGGAAGAAGCAGGACAAAAAAATTACAAAGATTGTGATTCTCATTTTGAAGCTGACAATTTTGAAAATCTTTTTACATTACGGAACGCCCCGCTCTCTCATGTATCCATGTTTAAAATTTCAGCGCGATCGGATGAACAATACTCGAGTTAAAAGCGCACAAAAACAGACAGACAGAACAGGATTTATATACTAGATATGTATTTATGTATATATACATATGTGTTTGTGCTTCTCTGCTTCTTCTCACCCTACTTGACAATCGGTGTTGGGCCGTTTACATCCGACAAAACACCACTTCGTAAAAGAGGTGACATAATAAGTGTCACACTTAAAACATAAGTACTGTAAACCAATTTCTTCGACTAAACTCTCCAAGACAGTGCCCAAAGGTGGCTGCAGTCCGATAATTGAAACAGGTAGAGGATAGAAGATAAAAGTATTGGGTTGTCCGGAAAGTTCGTGCCGATTTTTAAAGGAAAGAAAAAGGTCAATAAATAGTTGCCATTACATTTTTAATCAACCAAATATGAACTATTTTGTTGCACAATGTGTCTCCCTCTTTCCTTTAACTTGAAAATACCCTCTTCCCAGATTTGCGGTGGTTTCATGGCAAATAAGTCGAAAGGTAAGCTATTATAAATCGGCACGAACTTTCTGGACAACCCAATATATATATCTTTGGAAATACTAGAAACTTACAAAGATCGATATAGCAATCAATTCTCCAACTGTTAATCATTAGACAAGATCACAATACTCCGATTTATATTTGGAATCTAAATAATTACGATATCCTATCAAAGCGAAACTAATTTTTAACAGTTACTTGAGGATCACTGGAGCAATTATTTATGATTTTGATTCATGACATTAATATATATATATATTCCTAATTAATCTACCCAGTTCAGGTGAGTTTCAGTAAACCTAATTGATGAGGAAAATCTGGAACGTGTGCGAAACACACACACGCACACATATATAGGCATATAGTTGTATATTAAGAGTGACGCAAATGTGAATTAAAGATAACAAGCAAAGTACTTGTTAGCGTATCATATTTTATAATGAAATAATGAAGTTCTGTAATGAAGAACTTACAATCAAAAAGTCTCCATCTCGATAAAACTGGTACGGAATATTTCAACAGTTCAGAGCTTCTTATGATTCAGACAAATTCCATAGCCACAAAACAATTAGAATAAGTCTTCGTCAATATTAAAATACTATTGACAAATCAATCACATTTAGAAATATTTATGTTACTTGTTAATCTTGATATTCCGCAATTTATTACAATCAGAATACCAAACTGTTGTATATTTACAATCTATTTGTGAAAGCTTTCCTTCTAATTTTCATCCTATTTGTATTTATAGAATTCGTTTGACTATTAATTTATGGGATAGGTAAAAATGGATCGTCTTTATCATCAAAGGAATCATATCTTCATAAGTGTCTCTTCACATCTGTCGTGAATATTTCATAGAATTTATTATCTTAATCTTCAAATTTAAACAAACATTCATTTAGATGAAAGACATAAAGCCAAAATTAAGTGCCTGTATATGTATGCATACATAAGTGTCTGTTGTATTTGCTGTATGGCCGAGTGGTTAAAAAGTTGGTCTCGCATTAACTAAGCCTTTGGTTTGAGCCTCAAGTTCACCATCACCTTATGATTTAAATCGGGTGTGGCGGAAAATATATTGGAGTTCGTCGGATGGACAAAACTGTACTTCAATGGTACAGCCTTGCCGTACACACTGAAAATGAAGTTAAAGACGTACATATCTGTGGAATGGCGAACCATTTGCGCTCCAATTTAAAGAGCACTGATTTATGTATACAAGCGCAGGCGCGGATGTTAGTTAAGACGTTTGCTTCCCAACCACATGGGAAATGTCTTCTGATATATTCTTGGGCTGGCCAAATCCGACTACAGCGGTGGCACACTACCGCTTTACAACCAGTGTTGGTATGTTTACTTCCCCTTACCATATCGGTTAGCGAAATGAAGTTGATAGAATGAATAACATACTTTAAAAATAAGTACTAGTGTCGATTCGTTTGACTAAAATTCTTCAAGACATCATCCCAGCCTGGCCGCAGTGTACATACATACATATATATACATACATACTGTAATTATTGTGACCCTGGGATATGTAACACACTGCTTAAATACCAATCTTGAGAAATTAAGCTTCTCAAAACCAAAAAGAAGGAAGCTTATTCGAAGACTACAGATCCAATCCATCACTGTAACTGTAAAAATCTGTTAATCTTTCCAGAAGTTTATTATTTAAATATATATGAGCATGTCTGGATATGTAACTATATGCATGAGAATACGTGCATAAATCTTACAAATCTACACATACATACATACATACATACATACATACATACATACATGCAAACATACATGCAAACATACATACATGCAAACAAAATACCCTGTTGTTGATGTTGAAATTGCAATGTAGGAGCCTTGAATGTAGGTTAGAAACCGTTATTTATTTTCTATTGTCAAAAAATCTTGAAATAAACTAAATAATGACATACATACATACATACATACATACATACATACATACATATTGGGGCCATTGGGATATTTTTATACACTAAGAGGGTTTTGATAATTGAAATATACTCACTAGATTGACTAAAATAATAGAAAATGTTATGATGGCACTAAATGATGGTACGAAATTTATTGTTTCGTTAATAAAGTTGCAACGCTCTCGCTGATGATAAGGATGTAAACCACTTTAAAATTCTTCAGCAGGAAATGTGACATATGACTGGAACTTGAGATGAGCTATGTAACTCAATCCATAAAAAATGAGAGGTTTGAAATAACGTAAAACTTCTCTTTTAGACAGTTTGAGAAAGGTATTTATTAGTGCTGGAGTTCGGTCTAAAATTCCTCATGTGATATTTATAGTCTTTCCTACGTACTTCGATTTCCAACTGTGCATGGATAGCAGATGAAGAATTAGGCGTAATTGTCTAATAACGCGGCTTCTTTTGGAGTATTATTTAGCAGTTTTCAGTGAAATATCGTTATTTTCTTCACTTATTGTGTATTATTACCAGCAGGAAACTTGATGCAATTTTACAACAAATAATTTATTGGTACGTATTTTTGAATAAATGATTTAATTCACTTTTGACAACAATGGGATTTCTAACCGTTGCCTATTCAATATATTATTCCGCCATTAATTGTGTAGTCAATAAAATGCGTTAAGTATATTTCTGGGAATCATATATGTACGCACTTTCCTTTGTTTGTAACGTTGCATATCTTTGTCAACTCTCTATTTCTCTCAAGAATGAAACTACTGAAGTAGAAGATAATCCAACGGAATTATTTTCTACTGATAAAATAACGATGGTTTATGGAAGCTATGTAAATCTAAAACTAATAATTTCTGCAGTTTCGTTGATGAGAATTCGACCATACCATTCGAATCATTTCCATTGATATGAAAAATATATTTCCCGAAAATCTACTACCAAAGACAGAATTGAAATGGAAATATATTGCTTAGAATGAAATAAAAATAGAACAATATGGGAATATTTCCATTATCCAAGATTCGTTGCAAACAAATGAAATGGGTGGAATAATATCGTTGAGAAGAAGAAACGAAAAACTATTACTGTGAACAGAATTCATGGAACTATTCACTAGATAAATATATAAGCTATTTCAAATTTCAGATTAAATGCAATATTCTTTTGCAAAATCGCTGGCTGTAAATAGGTTATATAAGTGTTCATATATGCATTTACTTATATATATATATATATATATATATATATAT
>NC_068981.1:13833673-13834506 GCF_001194135.2 Octopus bimaculoides
ATATATAGTAGTTTAAAAACTTCAACTTTATCTCGAGGCAATAAGATTGTTACACCGCTGTTCACTTTTGTTTCTGAGGTGTTTAAAAGCGTACAAAATTCTCGCTTGCACAGGGCGCCAGTCCATCGAATGGATAATTCCAGAATAAAAGTATTGAGTGCTGCTGTTTCAAAACTGGTGATTTGGTACGGCTGACTAAATATTAAATTCGTTGTCGAAATAGTACTATTTGGCACTGGATGCGCGCGCGCACGCACACATACACACGCATGAAGTACACACATAGACTATTGAAATATACACATACAGTAAGAGGAGAGAAAGAAACAAAATAATTTTCCAATTGAAGTCGATTCATATGAACATTTTCCTTCTTCTCATCAACATATAGAAAAATGTTCTCACGCGTCTAAGCAACAAAAGTGAGAAGAGGCGAAATCGAGAGGAACATTAAAATATCTGATGGCAAAAAAGTCAGCCTCGAATCAGCGGTGGGAAATGGGCGGCGCCAAAATGGGTGAGCCAAGATAAACTAATACGGTTAACTAGCAGCGGATAATTGGCACTTATTTTCAGGTGAGTGTACAGAAACAACATGAAAGGTGATACCGGGCACTAGGACAGAGTGCCCTGTCCGTATCCCGAATCCTACTACGAGATTAAGTACATGAATGTATATATACATATAAAATATACATACATACACACATAAATATACAGACGCATATACACACACACACATATATATTTAACATATATATAATATATATCTATATAATACATATATATCTATATATAACATATATGCATATGTAATATATATATATATATAT
>NC_068981.1:13837120-13842633 GCF_001194135.2 Octopus bimaculoides
ACACACACACACACACACACACACACACACACACACACACACACATACACACACCCGCATAACAGTTTGTCGCACAGTTGTCATCTCCGAAATTCGCAAGATATTGGTCGGCTAGAGTCTATAACAGTAGACACTAGTTCAATGTGTAGCGGACTGGGATTGAACCCCAAACCACAGAGCTGTGAAGCAAGCCTTTTGACTTACAGCCATGCGTATGAGAAAGAAAACAAATTCACAATCCTTTAAGCTATACATAAGAAACTCTTGGAATATAGAGACGCTTTTGCAATAGTAAACTAACTTTACTTACCCTACGTGTGAGCTCACCAATCATTCCGTCCCAAGTTCCGTTCTTAAGCTTTTGGCCGTAGTTGCCATCCTTCACGATACGAAATATGTAATCTCTATGAATGATTCTCTTTAAATGCTCTGCCAGTTCCACACAGTATCCTGAAAATTAAAATGAACATATCTATAAATTCACTTAAATTCTTACTGATTGTTTGTTATTTTACATGTAAATTGCATTATACGATTGCAAAACAAACTAATGCATAATTTTTTTCTGTCTACAAAGATAATAAAAAACAGTGTTTATTTCTTTTTTTTATTTTAAAGCAAAATGACGGCTACTCCCAATGCATGTTTTGCCGCTTCATTTCTTGGGCTTGTATAATTTGATCTCCCCTGCCCCTACCGAGTCGATTGTACCTCTGCCTTTTTTCCCCGTTAGCCAACCTACCACTTCGATCTTGTTATTTTCACTTTCACCTCACCTCAACTCTACCCTTTCGCCGTAGGATCTTACCAGTCTAATTGTGCTACTCTCCACCTCTTCCCAAAGGATCACTTCTCCAACCTCAAGGTTCCACAACTAATGCAATGTATTGGTACATAGGTCCTTCTTCTTCCTTCGTACCCCACCTTGTTCACTCTTTTTTTAACCAGTCTTTTGAAACAAATCAACATTTATTTTTTATTACCTAATCATATTAGAAATCGCGACCATATTAAATTCAGAATTTGTAATTGGACATTCCCCATGTTCATATGGTATGGCCGAGGAGGTTTACTGATAAGTAACGACAAATGAAATACTGGAGGTACTAACGTTCTATTCGTTTAAGTATGTAGTAATAGACCCAGCTACAATTCCAATGAAGGCTGACTGCGGTTTTTTAACATACATTGCAGTTTTATTTAATAACTTTTACTAAAGAATGATGATAATGAAATTTCAATATCTACACTGTGAGAGACGCTCAGTTGTACTAAATAAACGAATTATAGAATTCTAAATTGCGTATAAATAAATATTTTGTTAAAATACTGTAGCATTGTGCAGTCACTGGATATTGAAAGTACATAACTCAGCCAAAAGTTAAAGTTCATTGTCTCTTAGACTATTTTTCGTTACGCTATACTGATAAATTTTCTACCGGTAGGTTTTCAACCACTGAACTCGCATTCAGTTGAAAATACATTAGTATTTAGATTGACACTCCACACTATTCTCGGAATAATCCATTAAATGAAGTTTTATATTGTCATACCAATTAGATGAATTTTATGCCATAAACTACAATTTCTATTGAAATGTCAGATACGAACAATGTAGTTACTTTTTCCGTGTTTCTATATTTTCTGCGAGTAATTTAGATTTTATTTCCTCTTCTATGATTCCAATGGTTGATATTTACCAGGCGTAGAAAGGAGAACAATAGAAGTGTTCAGATTATATCAATATCGAGTAAAAAAAAAATCACCCTGTGATAGAGTTGCAAATCAGAGAATCACTGGTAGTTTCAAAGGAATATAGACAACGTCAATGAATACTCGACATAACCTAAAGATTCCTTTACAAAGAACAACGGAAACAAATCTTGGCAGTCATAGACTGTAGGCAGAATAATCACATTCCTATACTATTTCAATAGGTTTAAATATTTTATATTTTATTGATTTGCTGCTTAGGTGCCATGAAAATATATAAACAGTAGCTGGCAATGTTAATATCCATTAATCATAATAGATAAATATTAAGTAAAAAAAATATTTAGCAAATAACAATTTATAGTTTTTTTGCTTAATCCATAAGTATTGAGAAAAAAGATGAGACAAACGTTATTATTATTTTTCTTCTTTACAGACACTTTGGAAATTAGGTAATTTAAGTGGTATAGAAATTTAATGGCTTTCTTTTATGTTCAAAGAAAAACATACTCTTTTAGTATAAGAAAAATGGCAATAATTACGCATTTACGTCCTGAACACTTTTTGGGTATTTCATAAATGTTTGTATTTTTTGCAATAACTTCAGATACACGTGTAATTATACACCAATAAATACACATATATTTACATAATCATCACACAGAAGAGGATAGTACAGACGTTACGATTTTGCCTTACATCTGTAACCATAAGTAAATTTCTTCTATAATGTTCGTTCATAAAAATATCTAAAGCTAATTAGACGAATTAATAGAGTAAACTATAATATTAATCAATAAAGCGCGTGATAATTATAAATTATATGAATCATTAAAAGATTTCCGACATAAAACGAGTGGCAGAGATAGATTTAATTTAGATATAAAAATAAAACAAAATTGCCCATCGTTTGATGCACAGAGACCATTTAGAATTTAAACATGCTAAGTAACCATATGATTCCGTTAGCTTTCCAAAATTCTTACTGCACTAGAAGTTACCGAGCAATAGCCCACGTTCGGGTGCGTGTGTGTTTGCGCTTATCTATGAGACACTGTTCGTGAAAATATCAAGTTACGTCCGGTTAATTGATTTTTATATGATTTATATATTTTCCTCTATATAATATTCTTTCAGGCATTGATTGATAATTAACGAATCTCAACATTTTAGACGCTCATCTATTGATTTAATATAATTATTTAAGTGTTTATACTTCAATCTACTAGGGGTTACGTTTTATGACTTTTCCTATATACTATCACTGTCAATATGCATAAAATGTATGTTCTGTAAATGTAGTATAGTTATATGCAGTCATTAAGACTAACAATACAAGCATTGTTACTATACAACAGATTTTATGTCATTTATAATTATCTAGTGCAATACTGCAATCGTTAATGCTCTAATTCTTTGGACGTATATAACCACGACATTTTAAACTCAAAATCTATATTTGTTTATATTCTCAAAATTTCTATATTAGTTGCGTATATTATAATAACATTATCCAGAAAATGCATCTCCAATTCATGCTCCTCTCCTGTAAAAAATATTTTTTTCATAGTCTGTCAATGCAACGGCGATGGATAGTTTCCGTTTGGTTTGTTTAAGTCACAAAAGAAGAGAGTTGTGTGAGCGATTAATAGATTTTTTTTTATCCCAATGGATATCGCAGCTAACATACTAGATGAACGCATTTAAAAAGTATGGGACGAAGATTTGCAATTATATTCTATACATAATACTGTTGAGGATATTGGATTGGGTTGGATTGCCTATGTTCAGTCCACTGCAGCACGAAGGTTTCAGCATGTTCTCTCTACCAGCCACGGTCTGAGGCCATGAATTTGAGCTTGAGATCATATTGGTTTGATGAGCCTACGCTGCCAAACTATCTCGACATTGCTTAGCATTAGGGCGCAGTTTTTATACTCATGCCTGAGAATAGCTGAATAGATTTCAAACAACCCAGCGCTTAACTAGTACTTATTTTATCGACCCCGAAGGGATGAAAGGCAAAGTTTAAACTCGTAACGTAAAATCGGACGAAATACTGCGAAGCATTTCGCCCTGAATGCTAACGATTCTGTCAGCCCGCCACCTGTAGAGGATATATTCGCATTAATATCTGCATACATCAGTCAAGTTTTATATAACATATTACACGATATACTATTAGAATGCAGCTAAAACGACAGAAGATAGAACAAGATTTACTTGGATATATTCGACGATCTCATTGATGTACTGTATTAATGACGTTTAATTATCTACCGCACTTTCATTTGTAAATGTTATTACAAGATACGCATATAGTAAAAAGTGACAGCATTTTTTAATGCTATAGATTTATTATTCGATCTTTTTAGTATTAAGTGGTATTATGTTTAAGTGAAGTCGCATGGCTCAGTGGTTACAGCGGCGAGTTTACGATCGTGAGGTTGTGAGTTCGAATCCCGGACCGGGCTGCGTGTTGTGTTCTTGAGCAAGACACTTAATTTCACGTTGCTCCAGTTCACTCAGCTGTAGAAATGAGTTGTAACGTCACTTGTGCCAAGCTGTATCGGCCTTTGCCTTTCTCTTGAATAACATCAGTGGCGTGGAAAAGAGAGGTTGGTATGCATTAAAAACAAACTTAAGTTGTGCTTTCGCCGGTGAGGCGACTTTCCACCCAGACTTGTACCATGGATGGGAAGCTCTTAGGTGCATCCATGGTCATTCGTGACCGACGAATGAGACCGAAGTTGAGAGAGGTATTATGTTTAAGTACCTCGACAATTATTTTAAGTTTTTCATTTTTGACAACATGGCGGAGAAAAATAGAAATATTTGCGCTATACGAACCCTCATACTTGTCGTTCCCAACTAATGGTTTGCCATCTGGTGCTGGCGATTTAAACATCAAGAATGGCGGGGACTGAAAAAAATGTAAAAGAGAAGAAAATATGTAGATGATAATGATATATTTATTACCAGAAACAGATAATATTTTAATGGCAAATAATGATACATAAATAAAGCCAGGCAGTGCTGTAAAGCAAATTCAGTTTGCCTTCTAAAACATTTGCTATTACATCAATATACGTCTAAAATGCAAACACTTTCTATGGACCCACGAGACGATCCATAACTAAATATGGAAATATAAGAAAGGAAATAGTTCTACTGGAGGATAACTTGTAAATAGCAACTAGAATGCCAATATCTTCATAGCAATTAGTACAGATGGTGTTTGATATTTATGCATTTCCTAACATTATTCTAAATAAATATTAAAGTCTTGTAGCCACATCAGGGATCCTCAATAACAATGACATGCCACACTTCAACGGAACTAGGAAATGCAGGTTATGATTAACGAAAGTGTTTCACATATTACAATAGCCAGCGATATTGCTTACTCGGATAACAGATGGAAGTGTGTAGTTATACTCAAAAATGATTCCTACTCGATAGCTCCAATTCCCTCAAATATACAAAACCATTAACGCCGCTGGTTACCTGACTTTTGATGACTGCATACCTAAAACCGGTAATTTAATCTGAAATCATGGTATCTCATTGTAGCAATACCAATACTCTACTGTGCTAGATATTTAACCACAATATCCACCATGGCCAATAGGATAGTGTCCATTCCTTTTCTGTCAATTCAGAAAATAACGACTTAACATATATACATGTGTGAAATGCACATGCACGCATGCCTGTGTATATGCATCACAAACACACACACATGAATATATGTATATATATAAGTATATATATATATATATATATATATATATATATAT
>NC_068981.1:13844272-13847099 GCF_001194135.2 Octopus bimaculoides
TATATATATATATATATATATATATTGTTTGGTGTAATGTACAGAAAATGAATATTGAGAAAAATAAACGTCAGAATTTTGGAAAAAAACAATCTTTTTATTTCATCATTATTATTAGCGCTTTCGTTCTTTTCTCGAATTTGTCAAATACAATTTTGTGAATGCGCAAACAGCTTGATCATTTATTTAAAACAAGTTTTGTGAGGTTTTGTTTAGAAGAGAACATTGTTTTTGCTTTTTGGGGTGAGATTCCATGACGATGGAGATGGAAAGATATAAATATAGGGACGTAGATAGGCTGATAGATAGATGTATAGATTGATAGATAGATAGACGGATAGATAATCAGACAGATAGGTAGGAGAGTGAAAGTGAGAGAAAGGGTATCCCCTTTCCTATTCACCATTTATTCATTTATTTATTTAGTTCGTTACCATTGCATTTGTATGGGTTTAAGGATGGTGATCTTTTCAGAAATAAAAAATAACAGGTGCGGTTTGGTCATCGTTGAAAGTCAATTTGCTTTCTTTCTCTTTTCCCCTTTTTCTTCTTTTTTTCCCCTCTTGCTTTTTGTCCTCTTTGAGTTATATTTAGAATACAAAATGTACTGTCACCCCTTCGAAACATTCACTTTTGGATGGAATTTTTTGATGAAATGTAGTTCTGCATGGAAAAAAATTAGGTTATGATTAACGAAAGTGTTTCACATATTACAATAGCCAGCGATATTGCTTACTCGGATAACAGATGGAAGTGTGTAGTTATAATGAAAAATGATTCCTACTTGATAGCTCCAATTCCCTCAAATATACAAAACCATTAACGTTATAGGTATAAATATACGATAAACAAGTATCAAAAAATGGAGAAAAATGATGTTGAATCAAAATTAGATTTTATACAAAATTGGATTCAATACATACGCACGTTTCGAAAGACAACCCAAATATATAAGAAAAATTTATAATCACAGTAATTATAATTAAATTCATGCATTGTCTTTCTCATCCGTGTGAGGAATATTTGGAAGAACATCAAAAAAGTTTAATAAAGAAATAAAATATAATAAGGGAGAATGCAAATGGGGCAATATGGAAAAATCGGATATTTACAAAAAAGGTTGTAATAAGGAAACAAATAATATTAATAATAGGGAGTAAGATGGAAACGAAAAACAAAGACATATCAGTATGTTTGAAAGTCTATATGTGCAGTAAACTATAACATAAAAATAAAAATCTAAGGGATATGTTTAACGAAATAGTAACAGATCGCGACGAAGTATAATGTAAACAAGGAATAGTTTCACTAGCAGAAAAAAGCCATACGTATACAGATTAATATTGAAAGACGAAAAAATATAAATATATTACAAGAGGCTTAAAGCTGAGAGACGAGACTATGTTTGAAAATGATAAAATATTTAAGTAAAAATGTACATACAAGCAGAGAAATGAGTAAAATCAAAAAGAACTGAAAGAAAAGCAACGATTTAAAGTTATTTTTGTTTTGTTTTCTTTTCTCTGTTTGTACAATTTTACTTAAATATTATATCATTTTCAAACATAGTCTTGTCTCTCAGCTTTAAGCCTCTTGTAATATATATATATATATATATCAATATGTATACGTATAACTCTCTATGGCTTTTTTCTGCTAGTGAACCTGTTGCGTTATATTTTACTAGACACACGTGGCCTCGTTTACATTATACTTCGTATCGACCTGTTACTATTTCGTTAAACACACCCCTTAGCGTTTTATTTTTATGTTATAATTTACTGCACAGATAGACTTGCATACACACTGATACGTCTTTCTTTTTCGTTTCACTATTATTATTATATTTTTCCTTTTACAACTCGTTCGTAAATATCCTATTTTTTGCTCTTACCCCACCTGTATTCTCTCTTACTGTATCTTATTTTGTTATATTTTATTTTATTAAACTTTTTTGATGTTCTTCCAAAAATTCCTCACACTGATGAGAATGACAATGCATAAAATAAATTATAATTACTATAATTATAATATTTTTCTTACATATTTGTATTGTCTTTCGAAACCTGCGTATGTATTGAATCCAATTTTCTATTAAATCTAATTTTAATTCAACATCATTTTTCTCCATTTTTTAAATATATGTTTATGTTATATTTTGTATTAAATCTAATTTTGATTCAACATCTTTTTTCTCCGATTTTTAATACTTGTTTATGGTATATTTATACCTATAACGACATTTTTCAACTATAATTTTCGTATTCTTATTATTTGCTCTGGCTGATTTTTATGAATATGATGAATCTTTATTAAAAATCATTTTTTCCCTCTTTTTGGATCTCTCAAAAAGTTTGTTCTTTTTGAACTTATATATATACACGTAAAGGTAGAACGTCCGAATGCTACACACTGTAAGAGGTCCAGCTTTATTTTGAAGAAACCTATGTCCACCCTATGCAAGTCTCTCAGGTCCTTCGGGAGGATATTGAAGATCTGTGGTCCTGTGAAGCCCAGGCTCTTGCAGTAGCTTGTCCTATAATTCGATGGCAAATTTGGAGTCCTTGGCACTATGCAGTGGCGCCCAGTTCTACTATTTGTGTAACTCTCCATGCTAACGTTTGGGACAAGTCCTTCCAGGATCTTCCAGATGCATATTATGGCATAAATTTCTCGTCTACGCTCTAAGGAATATAGTCTTAATCTCTTGAGTCTTATATACTGCATAGAGGCTATCTTCTTTGTGTAGCTTCGTTCGATTGCCTCAAGTCCTGAGATTAGTTTGACACTGGTTGGTGACCGTTGCTGTATATATATATATATATAT
>NC_068981.1:13847479-13848099 GCF_001194135.2 Octopus bimaculoides
AAAACAATAACAAAAAAACAACAAAGTGAGGACGTGATATGGATAGTGTTATTGGACGCTCAGGAAAGGAAAGAGAGAGTGTATGACGTTTCGGGCGTAGCCCTTCGTCGGAAAGATGGAAAGTTCAGAGAATGGAAGAACGGAGAAAGAGGAAAATGGTACCGATGCCCACGAGGTTACATTGTGAAAAGACCGGAAGAGGAGGTGGTGGGGGAAAAGTTCTTTCTAAGACAGGAGAGTGAAAAAGGGAGATGAATATCTGTGCGTGTGCGTGAGTCTGCGAGTATGTGTGTGATAACATAGCGTGTGTGTGTGCGTATGTGTGTGTGTGTGTATATATGAATTTGTGTGTGTGTATGTATATATGCATTTGTGTATGTGTGTGTATATATATATATATATGTATATATGCATTTGTATATGTGTGTGTCTATATATATGTATGTATATATGCATTTGTATATGTGTATATATGTATATATATGTATATATTTCTATAAGTATTCGTGTATATAAATATATTTGTATACATATATATGTATATATATATATATATATATATATATGTGTGTGTGTATATATGTATACATATATATATATATATGTGCGTGTGTGTGTGT
>NC_068981.1:13848564-13851229 GCF_001194135.2 Octopus bimaculoides
ATATATATATATATATATATATATATATATAATGTGAGAGAGAGAGGTGGGAATATGAGATAGTGAACTGATATTTGCAAACGATTTTGCATACAAAATAAATTTAAATTATCTTCTTATGTCAATAGATCCATGAATAAAAAAAACGAATATAATAAATAGAGTTTTATATGGGTTTTGGTTAAATTCACTTGGCTTGAAAGTTATTGTCAGATACGTGGAACAGGCAAAACATATTTCCATTGAATTTAATTTCTGCTCACTGGTGTGAGACAAACGTTTTACTATTCTTACGTGTATTCTTACGATATTGTTACACGCTGATAATTATTAACTTTTTCTCGTAAACTATTTGTAAGCAGATCATCAGTGATGATTGTTACTGTTTCGTTTATCCTGCCATAACAGATTCTTAAGTTCAATTTATCATCACCATATTTCAGCGTCCACATGCTGCATATGTTTGGGCCTAAATGACAATCTATTAACTTTACATCATAATTGAACCCCTATATATATGCTATTGCATTAAACATATCAGTTTTAGAGAGAGTAAATTAGTAAACTCACTATTACGACTTTCTAATTTCGTGCAAGTGTACTTTAAGGATGTGGTTATTTTCATTATCACAAATAAAACAATGGACGCAATGCGCGTATTTCTTCGTTATGTGTACTTCTGGTAGAAACTTCATACGGGAGCGATGATTCCAAAGTATAAACTAGCTTTTGAATACGACCGTAATATTTGATAAACGACTGCAGGTCTTTTCCAAAATACATCTAGTGTAAGAAAATCGTGGCAAATTTTAACTAAAAGATGTTAGTTTTTAATAATGCAACTGGCGTTATCCCCGCAATTTTAAGTTTCCATGGATTAAGTTTTTGTTTCAATCATGCACATAGTCACCATACTTTTGGAAGTGATGAATCCTGATCTGTTTCAGAATGAATTTAAAGACTAACAAATATATAGAATTCCTTTTCACAGTCTTTTTATCTCAGCGGTTTATGTATCTAGATTCGAGTCCTATAAATATAAAATTTAATTTCTCGCGAGGTCATGCTTCGTTGTGCACTTCAAATAAAACATCATTTGTTTCGAAATCAATGTAGCAATACCTAAGGGATCTCACTGTGCGCTTGATATATTTTAATTTCACACTGCACTCCACGACATGTTCAGGTATATAACCTCTTGTTCTTTTAATCATTCTAAGCTGTGTAGCAAGAAAAATAGGGTCAACAGAAATTTCAAGCAATCATATAAATTTCAGTGGCGTTTTGGCTGTTACTGGGGATTTGTGCGGTTATTACGCTTTAGTAATATATTGAAAATTGATTTGTTTCTCTGCACAGAAACGAGTAATGCTCTCAATCTAATAATTCTCTTAGGGTTCGAACTTGAATCTACATGCTTGGAAGCGACTTCTTTAAATCATAAAGATTGCTTATCTATGTGTATGTGTTTACACTTTTGCAGGATAAACGTTGAAAGTGTCCTCCAGGTGTTGGCATGTTAGATTTATCATTGTCAGACAAAAGCGGGCATGCGAAAGTTTTGACGTCTCTGTCAATCTTTCTTTTGCAAAACTTAACAAATGCATACTCTACTCAAAAGTATTGAGTAAGTCTTCAATTTAGTTTAATGCAAAATCGATTTATGTAATTTGAGATAGAAACCAACCATCTTTGTTTATGAAATTTATATATATATATATATATATACACATAATTATTTTTGTCATTTAAGAACACATGAAAATGTAATGGAAAGGGAGTATGTTTTACTTCAATTGTGGTAACAATCAGCCTTTTCCCAGTCATGGTGTAGTTTTGTTGCGGAGCAGCACGTTCAATCTCAACTTCGTTGAAACCTTGAGTTGGTGTCCAGTTTCCAATCTAAAAATAAAAGACAAACGAAAAAGATTTATAAGTATATAAAGTCCACAGCAGGAATGAAGAAATATAATCTAGGGTTAAGTTCTGCGATATATGTACAATTGAGTCTGTGATAAGTTGAAAAAAAATTCGATTAACTTATATTAATTTGGCAATAAGATGCCACGAAAAAAATGAAATAAAATAAAACGAAGAAAAGAAACCTGCAGTTTTTAATATCTTAAAAAACAAAATCAGGAAACAGCTCTAGTAAATGCAACTCCTACTATTTTATCTGTTTCAGTCATCGAAATACAATCATGAAATACTTGAGATTTTTCAAACTTAGCATATGTAAAACGATACTGATACATCAATCTGTTTAATGAAAATTATGAATAAACATTTACTGTATCTGTACACAATATGGCAAATTTATTTTATATACTTTTGACCTAGGTGCCTTATGTTAAAACTTCCCCTGCTCCATTATAAACTGGTCTGCTAGTAGAGAAACCCCCCACCTATAGTAGTTTGTCACTAAACCCAAATAAATTTTATAACTCTATCATCCATGTTTACTGTCTATATTGTTTACACCTTTCCCTACAAAGAAAATGCTAGTGCTCTCTTAAGCTTTGAATCACTAGGTCTGATACGATGATCCATAAATCAGAAAAAAAAAAAAATCAGTGACAGTTCAAAATCTGCTTAGAATGAATTACTAGCCTGTATGGTCTGGCTAAATCAAAATGATTTTTGTATTCTTCCTTTCTACTTAGAG
>NC_068981.1:13851777-13853199 GCF_001194135.2 Octopus bimaculoides
ATATATATATATATATAGCTCCTCACTAATAATAATAATCCTTTCTACCGAAGGCAAAAGGCTTGAAATTCGTGAGGAGAGGATAAGTCGATTACATCGACTCCAGTGGGTAACTGGTACTTATGTCATCTACCTCGAAATGATGAAACGCAAAGTTGACCCCGGCGGAATTTAAATGGAGCACATGCTGTTAAGTACATTGCTGTATGTACTAACGTTTCTGCCGGCTCTCCATCTTTAATAGTTTCAAAGTTTGGGACAAGGCCAGCAATTTTAAGGGACGGGGGATTTTTCCAAATCTGTATGTCACAGATACTATTTTATCGAACGCAGAATGATGAACTCCGAACATAAAGAAAAAGAAAATTGGCTGCTAACCATTTTCCCTGATGTTCTAACAATGCCGCCATTGGTTTACTATTTTTGCACCAGGGCAGCTACTTTAGGGTAGGGTTTGTACTTGACTAACTCTTTATTTTATTGACCCGAAAAGATGAAAGGGAAATTTAACACAATAGGATTTACGCTCATAACGTAAAGAGCCGGACAAATGCTGCCTAGGTATTTGGTGCGACACAGCATCCTATGCTATAAACGTGCCGCCGTAATAATGATAATTATGTTTCTAATAATGTATATGCGTATGTGTGTACGTATGTACACACACGTTGTACACCTCAGTTCAGTTATGAATATATATATTTTCAATATTATATCTTTCATAATAATGAGAGTATTTATACATAGAGACAGGAAAGTATACAAATATTTATTGTATACTCATGGGGCATATTTCAAAGCTTAGATAAATTACTGTCAGAGCATGGCAAGCTATTTCAGCCAGACAAAAATACGCACATACAAAGAGTCCCGCACTCATTCACACACACAAACACACACATACATTGTCTGCATAGCACACTTAGACAGAAAGAACCTACATGAACTGGAGAGCACTAAAATGACTTTTGTGACTTATTTAGCGATCGGCGAAGTCAAAGGAAGAGGTCCTATTTCTGTACTAACCGACAATATTCAAGATATTCAATTTGTTTGTGTTGTGATGTCAAAACATTCTCAATGAAATTTGCCTAAATCTTTATTGACGGCATGAATTAATTGCAGGCGAATTACGAATTATTGCGCTGGTTATTTGATCTATACGAAACAGCGGTGCAATCACCCTGGAGTATCATCTTAACAATTTGAAAATTAATGAAATTAGATCAAGTAGCGTCGTATACTAGGTAAAATTCTTGGCTAATTAGTTACGTATTACAATTTTACGACTATGTGTTTAAGGATACAATCGATGCGGCATATTTGAATATTAACTCCTGATATAATTTTCATTGAGAAAAAGGTGACAGAAGCTTCTTCGTGTGTGAAATTCATATATATATATATATATATATATATATA
>NC_068981.1:13853493-13860927 GCF_001194135.2 Octopus bimaculoides
ATATATATATATATATATATATATACGAAAGGTTTCTTTAAATTTTCGTCTACCAAACCCACTCACAATATTTTAGTCGTCTCGAGGCTATAGTAGAAGACACGTGGCCAAGGTGCCACGCAGTGGGACTGAGCCTGGAACAATGTGATTTGGATGCAAGTCGTGATTTGGATGCAAGTCGTGATTTGGATGCAAGTCGTGATTTGGAGAAGAGTAAATGGAATCGTGTAACATTTAGCTTTGGTGAAGCCAAATGAACACCTCTTTCGAAAAGACCGGCAATTTTATAAAGATTCCATGTGTATTTGAATTGATGCCAAATTCTTACAGTGATGATTGGGTTCCTCTTTAATAGACCACTGACTTTAAGAATTCTCGATTGTTAGCTTTAAGTTTTGTAATTTGGATGTGAATATGCTGTATTGGTGTACAGCTGAGCACCACTGAACGCTTCAATGTAGGAACGAGTTAGATATTCTCCGTCTCCTTTGTTATTCAATATATGCATAATTACATCTCTTGATATCTATCCTCTGTGTGTGTCTGTGTGTGATGTCATGAATGATTAAACTGCGGTCCCCGTTGAGAGGTCGCAGGTATTGTAACTACAGCTTGTTAGATTCACCTTCTAATTTAAACCTGCAATGACGGCTCGGTGTTGTTCTTAACAACGGCTATCCAAGTACTGCAAATACAAGGTCGATCCCCAAGGCAATGTTACACATTTCTACATTCTTATCGACACACACACACGCGGATATATATATATATATATATATATATATATATATATATATATATATATATATATGATAGAGAGAGAGCGAGCGAGACACGCACACAAAATACATACACATATTGTGTGTGTTTATACAAACACATACATATAGGTATATA
The DNA here is from genome assembly GCF_001194135.2 of Octopus bimaculoides. Lineage (NCBI taxonomy): Eukaryota > Metazoa > Mollusca > Cephalopoda > Octopoda > Octopodidae > Octopus > Octopus bimaculoides. Next base: position 13,854,391 of record NC_068981.1, read on the forward strand.
TAAAATATCTCTACATATGTCAATGAAATTCATACGAAATTCATGATTCCTTACATAATTCATTTCCTCCTAGAGAAACTGCAGCATTGCGGAGACTAAGCAAAACCGGAATTACTTCAATATATTTTACCCAATGAATTCATACGCTGCCATTATATCCAAAATACACAAGCACATACATACATTTATGCACACACACATACGCAGGCATACTGCAATTCATTTTATCATATATAACTTTTATCATATATAACTGCAACTTAAAATACAGCATTCAATGTAGCATCTGGACATTCAATATTTATTCATTTTAAGGCGGTGAGCTGGCAGAAACGTTAGCACACCGGCCGAAATGCTTAACTGTATTTCGTCTGCCGTTACGTTCTTGGTTCAAATTCCGCCGAGGTCGACTTTGCCTTTCATCCTTTCGAGGTCGATAAATTAAGTACCAGTTACGCACTGGGGTCGATGTAATCGAATTAATCCGTTTGTCTATCCTTGTTTAGCCCCTTGTGGACAATAAAGAAATAGGAAACGTTAGCAGTATTTCGTCTGTCTTTACTTTTTGAGTTCAAATTCCGCCGAGGTCGACTTCGCCTTTCATCTTTTCGGGGTCGATAAATTAAGTACCAGTTGTTTAGTGGGATTGATCTAATCAACTGCCCCCCCCCACCTCCCCAAAAGTTTCTGGCCTTCTGCCTAGAATATTCATTCTTTATGTTTCCACTTTTGTTGGATATATTTCCCTCTAATCGCTAGAAATGATTCTACGTTTCATTTGACAATGATTGAGATGTTACAGTGAAACATTCTTTTTTTATAATTATTACTCGAACATTCTCTAATTTTGATGTAGAGAATAAATAGACGATTGTCGTTTGCCAAAGCATATGCATTGTTATCGGGCTGTAAGTGAAATCAGGACAGAACTTCACTTGAAATGCAAGTGGTTAAGTCTAATTTTCATTTAATTCTGTTTGGTAATTTATGAGCAAAGGTGAGAACATCGATAATTGTTATAGGGTGCTGGCTCACAACAGATCGGAAAAGAATTTACGAGGAGAGCTAATCACTCTGATCCTACAACTCAACACGTTGTCACACATTACCACATTTTGTCAAATAATGGTGTATTGTCTATGATATATATGCGCGAGAAAATTTCGTAAGAAAAGACAATAACATTTTATAATAGAGCCAATATAATAGTTTATAAAAAGTTTGCGGAAAGTTTAAATAACAGGACCACAAACCTGGAATAGGTAGTACAGCTTTTCCTTAAATGTTGGTCGGTTTATTACTCAAAACGATTGACGTAAAGATATTTGCATATCATTAAACATTTATATGAAAGTGTTGTCAGCGCACGCGCGAGAACGCATGTTCTCATGCGTGTTGCTTAATTTTCGTAATATTCTATTTTTTGTAGACTTCCGATCTTTTTATTGAGAGTATAATTATAGTTTTCATTCATATAACAAAATTATCACCGAATGAAATAAACAAAATTAAATCAATACTCATATAAATAGTTTTAAAATATATTTTTATAATATATACTAATTTTATTATATTCACAGAATAGTCTGATGTTTACAACTATAAATATTGATAGACAGACCTGCTCAATGTTGTTAGCAGACAAAATATAAACAGCTCTGTCACAGCAATCTAATTTACGAACTTTATTCCATTACTGCCATGAAATTCAGACTTTAGTATTAATATATTTTCTTTCTCATCAGACATTACAAATATTCTGACAGATGACTCGCTGACAAAACCAATTTTCCAAAATACTACTACGCCATTCCAGACACTCATAATAACTCATTCCACCTATCTGAAGAAGTTGTTATATTGTACGGTTGTAGGTATGCAATGGAAACTGTATATAAGTCAATGACATTCTGTGAGAAAATAGCCTAGCATAGTTTACTTCAGACAGACGACCCATCATTCAGGACTGAAAGAAATATTGTTCAACTCAGGACAAGTTCTATGACCATTTACTATTTAACGGTTTTACGACACTTTAAAAGGAAACTACTGTAGGTTGGCAAGGACGTAGATTTTGATATGGTAACATTCAGTTAAAATATGGATTGAAAACGTCACTTTCTATTTGAGAAGGATAAAGAAATGTGGTAACACTATCTTTATAAAAAAAATTAGCAGAATGCTTTATAGAAATTTTTCTCTATCCTGAATAATTACAAAAATCATTCAAAAAATAAATTTCAGAATAAATATATTTCTTAAGCAGGTTTGCATTACATTGCATTGTAAATGTCTATGGATTATCTACCCTTAAATCCATCTTATAAGTAGGCTGCTTGTAATAAGTGATCTATTAGATTGTCTCTCCTGCACTAAAAAAAGAGCTTTAGTGAATTATGAAGGGACATATGTACCTTTAACAGTCGAAGCGTTTACAAAATAAATAGTTTTCTTCTGAGAAAATGCATTTTACAAAACCTAAACATTTTTTTATAAGTTTTTCTCTAATACTTTTTACATACTTTCTGCAAACTGCCGCTTTATTAATCTTCAATAAAACAATAACGAAATAAACGTTGACAACAAAATGAGTCGTAACAATATCTACTGGTTTCGTGTCGTCAAATATTGGTATAAATATGAAATGAATAATCATATAGTCTGTAAAATCATTGACAGCTAAACATTAAAATCCTGCAAAATATATCATAGAAAATTTTTTGTATTGCATAATACTTTGCGTCTCCTCCATGTTCTGTCATTGGCGCCATTACATAATATATTATAATATATATATGTGTGTATAATATATATATATATATATATATATATATATATATATATATATATATATATATATATATATACACACACACAATCACACACACAATGTAACTTGCATATAGTTTTGAGGGGAACTTCAAACGCATCATTAATACTCTTTTCTTTCACTGTTTTGAAATATAATTAAACCCGAAAATATATATACATATCATTAAATCTGTGCCAAAAAGATAACAAAGCATTTTGATGACTAGCCAAATATTATTAATAGAGGAGATTTGTGTTTGTCATTTAGAAGCAGTTTACTATTTTACAATATATCTATCATATCGAGCCACTAAAATTGAAAGTAGCCATTTAGTTTTAGAATTCCAAAATCGACGTAATGGATGGAATGTCTATTATATAACCCTATTTTCTATTTCCTCTAGAAATAGAATATTCATAGAAATTTGCTTATCAGCTCCATCTAAACATACAACTTCACAACTCTTGATTTAGACGTTGTAATTATAAAGATATCTATAATGCAATAGTATTTCATCATCCACCGTTAGCTGTGATGTTATTCATTGAAACTCGTGTTTAATCACCATTGACTTAGATGAGTAAAACTAGCTGTACTCTATTGCAATACATCAATGAATTTGGATAGCCCAAGGCCGATATTTCATTGTCCAGAAAATCGCCAATGAATTTTAATAAGCTCAGGCTCCTTCCAATACAATGTTTCTAATCGATGTTTACTGCATCTGAAAAGCAAATTATGCGTTTTTATCTCATGTTATGAGAAAATATATCAGAATAGCATTGAGAGTGTTTGAAGCAGAATATTTTAACAATGAACCATTGTTGTGCATATACCACTGATGCCTACTATCAGATCTCACCATTTTCTTCGCGTTCTTCAACAAAACGTCACCTTCCATACAAAGGCCCTATTCTATCTAAGTATCAATAAGCTATTTCTGAAGATGTAATCATTAATAAAATTGAAAGAAGTTTTAGAATAGGAAATAAAGAATGTGAATTATGAATAATGGAATAATTATAGATTTAAAAAAATATATATATTTTATTTATGAGAACGAATCAAAGAATGAGGGTGCAGATAAAATGTGTTTTCAGGTGGAGTCAAGAGAAAAATGTGTGAATATATATATAAATGTGTGCGTGTGTGCCTGAGCGTTTATGTATATATGTGATGTGTGCATGTATGCATATGTACGTTTATGTGTGGATCGATATTTCTGTGTGTGTGTGTGTGTGTGTGTGTGTAAATTAAATGCGAAAACATTGCGTGAGCCTTTGAACTGTGAAATTTTGAAGTAAGATATTTTAGGAATTGATACTGGTGGTAACCGCTCACTGCGATGCCTTAGTGGATCCAAAAATGTACAATATAGAGGTGCAGTTTCTAACAACTGAAATTGGAACCAAGTAAATATATTGTAGATTTTGATCTCAAATCTCATCTGCGTCTTTGTGAAAAACATAATCTACAGAAACAAATTTGTGAATGAAGTAGCTTTATTTTCATAATACAGGTAGTTTTATCTTTTTTATATCCTAAAAATATATACTAGAAAGTGTTTGTAAGATTAGTATTTTATTACATCCATTTATGTCTCGAATTCAAATACTAACAATGCGTTTTTTATCTTTCAATTGATGTGTATTTCGAGAATTAATTACAGGCCAAGATTTCCACAGTAATTAGCACTGTAGACTTCTATCGCAACACTAGAATTTTCACTGTTGAGTCCAAGTTACAAATTAACAATTTCAAATTCTGGCACAATACCAACAAGTTTGGGTTGGGGGTAAGTCTATTACATCACACCACCCTCTGCTTAACTGGTATATATTTTATCGACCCCGAAAGGATGAAAGGCAAAGATGACCTTGGCAGAGTATGCACTCAGAACTTATACAGGGATGAAATGCCACTAAGCATTTTGTCCGGCGCACTAACGGTTCTTTTCTACTTTAGGCACAAGGCCCGAACTTTCGGGGGTAGGGAGCCAGTCGATTAGATCGACCCCAGTACGCAATTGGTACTGAATTTATCGATTCCGAAAGAATGTAAGGCAAAGTCGGCGGAATTTGAACTCAGAACGTAGCGGCAGACGAAATACCGCTAAGCATTTCGCCCGGTGTGATAACGTTTCTGCCAATTCGCCGCTTTGGCGCACTAACAATACTCCCAGCTTGCTAGAACAATAAGCATGTGTATGAATAGCGTTATGTGTATTAAGCTGATAGGAATGCATAGTGGGTCGACCATGAATGGTGAAAATATTTTGAAGTATTTTGAAAAATCACTTGTAACAAATAAGATTGCCTTTTTATATAGAATATGAAATGTACACTCATCTACATTTATATGGATGATTTGTATATATAGATATAACAAAAGAAACTTGTTTTGTCTGTTGAAATCTAATTATACTATACTGAAAGAGTTCATATTCTTGACAGAAGTTTAAAAGTAAAAGGAAAATGAATATCTTTTCCTATATGGATTGTCATAAATAAAATATTGTCACAGAGAAAAGCTATATTCTGCTGTAATCGTTAATACGTTAAAATAGTCACCACATATGTTGGAACACTTATAAGCTTACAATTTATGATAGCTTCAGAATATTGTATTCGGATATTACTAAAAAAATCTAATATAGGAACTTTGTAGAATATAATACCAAATTTGAATAAAAATGAATATTTGGACGTTATTTTCCGTACTTTACAATAAATAAGTTTGCCATATTGCATTTGAAATTCGATACTTGTCACTCTGATAGCGTATAAGTAGCATTTGTTTCTATTTTAGCACGAATATATATTCTTATATGAATGTGCGCTTAAAGGGAATTAAATGGTGTTTATATATGGATGTCAGTACCTGAATACATATGTATGTGGGTGATCCCGCCTTCCCCATCTAAAATAGGGACACAGTACGGCAATAGTCTGCGTTTTAAGGGCCCGCAAATGTTCAACATCCTGCCAGGCAACCTTAGAGATTTACATGATGTTTATGTGGAAGTTTTCAAAGAACGTCTGGACAGGTTTCTGTCAGATATCAGTTGAAGCAACATCGTGGCAGGAGAAACAAAGAAGAGTAGATCTGTCCAAATTGATACTTCATCAAAAACAATACTGGAAACTCTACCGAGCAAATACAGGTGGTGTATCAGAATCGCTTCAAACCTGACTTGAAAGCAGTAAAAGATAAAAGAAAACATGTAATGTGTGTGTGTGTGTGCGCGCTTCCGGTTTCGTTTCGGAAAGATGTGCTATTTCGTTCTCCTGATATAACCGAGAGGGCTTCCCTAAATCGACAAAAAAGTATGCTAAAACTGACAAAAGCGTAGTACTCGTTATTTCATAACTGTCTACTATAATATATCAGTTAATAACAAAAAAAAAAGTATGCAAATTATGGGGGTCTACTTAACAGGTGTTCTAAACGAATACGCACGCTCGGTAAGTACTGTAACGGATTACTAGGGCCCCAAGATTGTAGCCGAGACGGTAGTTATGGAGCCATTGTAGTTTACTGATATATCGGATATATAATTGTTAAAGAGGACAACAAACGTTAAGGCGAAGCAAACATCTCAAGTCATGTATATTATTGGAAAAATTCGACACAAAAATGTTTCCAATAATAATAACGTATATGACTTGAGATATTTGCCTTGCCTTAAATGTTGTTATCCTCTTTAAAAATTATTTATATATATA
>NC_068981.1:13860937-13861615 GCF_001194135.2 Octopus bimaculoides
ATATGAACAATTCCTCCCTTCATGTTAACACTATGGTTATTATTATTATTGTTGTTATTATTTTTTTTATTATTACTAGCTTTGCACAGTGAATTCATTTTCAACAAAACATTGGCGGTGTTTGTTTTTTTGTAAAGAACAAGTCTCAGCCTTATTTTCTCTGATATCTTTCTCTGGCATCGCTATCACATCGTTCTGAAGAACTCTTTTTGTCTTCAATTTCAAACTGATGTCCATTCCTTTTTGGTTGATCAATATAACTCAGCAAAACAGGTAAAAACATTAGACCCTGGGATGCTCCAAAAAATGCAATGCCAAGTTGCATTCCAAAATAAAGGAGTCTAAAATCTGGGACATTGAAAATGCTAGAACAATAATTCCCAAAAGTTTGATAAGTGTTATTCCACTCATTACTGAACTTTCTGTATCAGCCACAGCATATTAGGCCCTTGTGACTTTGTCTCCTTCCTTAGCTTCAGCAAATCCTCCAGCAATATAGGAACATAATTCAACTGATATTCCAACAGATATGACAAGATTAAAAAGTGAAAGGGCATTGAGCTGTATATCCCAAAGGGAAATCATTCCTAACATATCAGTCAATATCATAAGAATGGTAAAAACTAAACGGATTGAAGTATGGAAATGAAATCCCCTGAGAATGACTGTTTATATATA
>NC_068981.1:13865592-13866537 GCF_001194135.2 Octopus bimaculoides
ATATATATATATATATATATATATATATATATATATTATATATATATATTATATATACATATATATATATACATTATATGTATATATGCATATACGTATATATATAAACATATATATACATATACATATAATATATACATATATATAATATATCCACATACATATATATATATTATACACACACACACACACACACACACATATATATATATATATATATATATATACAACATATATTTACACTCACTCACACACACACACACACACACACACACACACACACACTTATACTTATTGGGAATTTTACCAGCATTTGTTTTTGGTGAAGTACCGAGTTGTATGGAGCTGCTCTTCTCTGCGTGTCCTGCCGCGATGTGGGTTTATCCAGTATCTCATAGAAATCCGTGCAGATATTCCTTGGAAACCTCCTCATCAACACCACGTTTATCTCTAAGTTTGCTTGGAAGGATGTAGAATAATTTCGGGCCTTTGAAATGCGGACTATTGTATTACTGTGTCCTTATTTTAGACGGGGAAGACACGATCTGTATTATGATGCAGTGCCGTCCACTTCAAGGGTTGGGATATCTGTCAATTCCAAAATTGGGAGCTAAATCCTCCAAGATCTCTCCGCATATCTCTCTCCTTTTGTCTCCAGTGAATAGAGACTCACAAAACAAAAAAGACGAAGACAGATGGTGTAGACAACAAACAGATGTATTAGTTTTAACGCTCGGGAAGTGAAAAAGTCTTTAACGTTTCGAGCCTACGCTCTTCAACAGTTCAACAGAAAGGAACACAGAAAGAAAAAAAGGAAATAAAAATAAAGGATGTGTAGGGACTAGCAATCTATCATTACGAATGCCGGACAGAGGGGTCTCACAGGAGAGCTAGGATATGGGGGAGATAATAAAGTAGTGGTGATCCCGAATATATATATATATA
>NC_068981.1:13866983-13873621 GCF_001194135.2 Octopus bimaculoides
TATATAGATACTAGTTAGGTCGAATTAACTTGCAAAGAGCACCTTTAGTTAATAAATATCATCGGTACGGGAGGACATCCAGTGAAATATTCAGATTATGTGAACTGGAAATATAACCGTTGTGAGTATTTTTGTAACATATCCAAAAGTCTACGTTATATTAGTCGTACGGTATTTGATATAATCCAGAATGTCCGACGGCCCGGGATTCCAGTTAGGTGTATTATGAACAAAGAAATAACAAACAGTGGATAAGTGTCATTCCATTTTAGCTGTTTCTAACGAATTTTTTTCATAGACTAATGAGTACGTTACATCGTAGACTGAGGCGTAGGGCTGATAGAAAATCATTAGCCTCAAATATTTGGCATCTCAGAGACAATATTGCTACATTTAATATAAAATGAGATATAATTAGGATGGGGAAAATCATACTCCAACAGCAGATATGGGTGCAGACAATGCTAGGTGGAGATTTATGTGATATTAAAGTATAAGAATAGGGAAAATTTAATTAGTAATAAATTGGACCTTCGTCTTTCATGTATTCATAATGTAACCCGCACCTCTAAATATTTTAAAGGTATTATCTAATCTGTCAATTTAGTTTTTAGCCAACGCTTTACCCTTGGCATGGTCATGTAACGAGATATTTCTTATTCTTCTAGTTTTTATCTTTAATCATTTTATATACCTGAAAACTATTATAGGTGTTGTATGAGATGCTGTCAGGACACACCATCTAAATCTATTAATCTGGGATTGAACATTTGTATTATTCAATCGATAATATAATATAATCATATATTATATAGTATTATATACTATAATATGATCATATATTAGAGTGGCGAATGCATTTTAATTACCTATTAATCTTCACTACACTTGTAAAACAAACTAGAAATGTAACTAATGGATAGCTGCATACCCAATAACTTACAGACGATATTGATCTGGTATATCCCGTTCTCTATGTGTTGTATATTAGATAATTTTGGTTTTACCATCGGAACTCTATAATTCGAAAAACAGGTAGCATGCTACCTATTTTCCCATTGACCCTTATTTTATAATACTTCCTTTTAGGTATACATATCTTTTTTTCTATAAGTATGTCTGTTAATAACCTATGATGGATTTCCATTTGCATCTTACCTTACTCAGAAAAATCATCGTAGAAGATACTACGACTCTACGATTATTAGTTTTAATTACCAACATTCTCATAAACCCCTTTATTCAGCTTTATATCAATTCTGAGTTAATTGTATTCGCCCGCTGAAATTAATTTCGTTTTGTTTATGGCACAACTACCTCAAAGCATCCTGACAATTGCTCTATGATCCATATTATTGCTGCTGGTTATTATGAATTATTATTGCTTCTATAGCGACATTTTCATAATTTATACAATCTCAATTATACTATTCAGGTAATAATATCTCTCACTCTCATTTTTGTCATTACCTTCTCCCGTTATAACCCCAAATTCGTACTTAAGTTCTTTCTCCTTCTGTTTGATTTTAAATAAATTTATGTAACACTCGTATTGAATACTTAATTGCTTGACGTATTCTCTATCTTAGCTTCAGCTCCTGTTCCTGTATCCCCATCTCAAATCCTAGTATAATAAAACTGGCATAAAATAAAATGAATAGCAAAGAGATACATATATAATTAAACCAAACGTTGCCTTACACGTTATGATAAACAAATAGATTGCCTGGCTCTTTTCTCTCTCCCAGCCCTAACATGCTCAATAATTGCCCTTGAAGCTATAAACCTTTTGTACCCACTACCCACTAAATAATCACTTAATGTTATCCTGGCTTTGTTTTTCTCTCTCAACCAAAGCCAATCTTGACTGGAATCAGGTTTAGTTCGCCCAATGTGTTCGTGTGCTGTTCATATGTTGTTTGAATTGTTATACATCATCTGAAGAAAGCTGGGTTTTTTAATTGTGTTGAAATGTATTCATTAATTTATATGTATATACATATGTACTTGATGTTTAGATATCAGGTGGCTGTAAATTTCTCAATTATCACCAAATATTTTAACGTTCAAGTCAATATGTGCTGTTGATTGATATTCAACGATATTCAAGATTACAACTGGCGCTAATATGATGCCATACAGACCGAAACGTTTGATCATTTTTTTAAAGACAATATCAACAATCATGTGAATTTTAATAATTAGTATATATAAATAAGACCCATATTCCAACATTCATTCGTAAAGTGTGTGTGCGTTAATCTGAACAAAAAAATATATGTTTTCTCTTTTGAATGTTAACATAATCATTAACACAGGAATGTGCGGATGTAGAAAAATATAGGAATATCCGTATTTACATATGAGTATTTAACCCTTTTCTCTCTGTTATGTGTCTGAGTGTGTGCATGCGTGCACGCATCCACGCACAAACAAACATACATACAGACTTGTTCACCATCATATAATTATATCCGAAGCTTCTAAAGATGTATCTGGTGATTTTCTTCTGAGGGATGTGCTACTGGTTTACTTTGTATTTTCACATAGAATAATAGATTTCAAAATATAATTTGTGTAATTGCATAATAATTTGAGCATTTCTATATACTTGAGTGCATAATTGATCTATACCATGCTCCTATAGAACAGACTTTTTTTTTACAGTATCAGAACTGTAAATAAAATAGTAAGATGCCGCATGTTTGTAAAGCACGGAATAGAGAATAGTTACGGAACTCTATCTCACTATGTGTTCGATAAGATATATGTGTATTAGATATATGTTTACAGATGTGTGCCAGAACATATACATATAAGGTATTCAAAGACCGACGGCGGCTAAACCCGAGTGCTCATAAAGAAGAAACATTAATTCCATGACATTCTTTCATGAGTAATATGTATTCTACATATAAAATCGTAGATTTACATCACATTTTTATTCTAAGCAAAGTTCGGAAAGTGTCAATTTATAAGTCGAATGCTTCAGAACACTAAATTATTAGAGCTAATGTATTTTGATCAAAAAACTTTGTTGCATTTCCACCTTGATCGAAAGATACAAAGGTCCCACTTGCACCAGATAATTTAGTGATATCCATATGAATCGGTGTACTAAAAAAATTGTTGTATTTACTATTTTATATAGTTAAAATTCAATAACATTTTTCTTACGCCAGAGAGAAAACATGTTATTCTGTCTATGTAATCGTAATGTTCTTTAAATATGCACATATTTACATGAACGAAAATCAGTACAATGTATGAGAAAGAAGTGAAACACACAATATATAAGAGATATTTTGTTCGTGTATGAGTATTATGCAGAAAACGGTAGACAAATATACTGTAAAACATATGTCAAACGAAGGGAAACGTAGACATAAGCAAAACAAAGAACTTATTTTACTTCTTGAAATAAATTGACAATAACAAAAGCTTATCATTTCCCGCTAATCTCCAAAAAGTTTACCGTCAACAGAGTCACTCAATGATGCTAGATGCAAATAGGTTCGCGGAGTCAATTATATGCTTGCAGCAACATTGAAATTTCCTAGTATATTGGCAGATTATTTTACATTTCGTCCTGTAAAATATTAGGAATTCTATACATGTCAGAACTGCTTTCGACTGCGTCTAATCTTAGATTTACATCACATTTTTATTCTAAGCAAATTTCGGAAAGTGTCAATAATGGCTGGCTAGATAAGAAAATTGATGTTTTTCTATTACTATTACTCAGTAGAAAAGAAGAAACAAAACAAAAAGAGGAAAAAAATTGCGATTGGTATTCTTAAAAATTCCTTTTGATAACATTGAATATTCAGGAGGAGAACAGAAATAAAGCATTCGATATAGACACAACGGGGAAATTTCCAAATAAATTTCCGCCAAAGATACATTTTCTTTCGTTAACAGTGATTTTCTATTCGCGTATTTTCTGGCCAAATTTGAAAATATGGCAAGCTGAAACAGTTTTTCAGAGAAAAATTACCAAATTTATTCCTATTTCCATGAAACTATGCGGAGTATATATTTATATATTACAAATAACGTATGGTGTTAGAGAAAAAGTAAAACCTATATTGTAACAAAAATGTAGCAAATATACTTGTTTTCAGTCTGTTGCATCAAATGATATATTTGCCATTAGCCGTAGAATATAGAGATTATAGATTTCTAGGGATTTTCAATAGGTATATATGTCTGCCTGTGTACACCTACGCACACACACACACACACACACACATACACACACACACACACACACGAAGGTAAAGGCACAATGTCTCAAATAGTACTCGACGCCAAGTGATGAGGGATACTATGTTTATGACAGCTGGATTCTTACATCTAGTTATTCGAATCTCCCGATCGTCAGCGGAACATTAAAATTCCACCAAGACATGTTGTCGGTTGTCATAATTAACTCTCATCCCCTGACATAGAGAACTACTTTGAACTTTTCGTCGGTACCTATGTACACTATATGCATTAACTAAACCTGGAAAGCTAGGTGAGGAAAAATGTGATAGAGACTTCGTAGTTACGGCCTGCTGACCTTTGTCTGCCTTTCGAAAAGAAGCAAACGGAAACTTTGAAGTCAATGTCAACCGTTTCCTTGTAAGATTATAAACTCTCCGAAGAGCATTGAATAATCTTCCTGCTTAATCTGAAATTCCTTTGCTATATAAATTCGCGCACCCGTAGTACCTAGCTGCATATATATAACTGTGAATATATGTATACATCGATATATACGCATTACTATATACATAAGTAGATATAATATATACCGCGGCGAACTGGTGTAACGGTTACCGCACCGGATCTGAGTTCAAATGCTGCCGGCATCGTCTTTGCCTTTCAAACTTTCAAGCCCCCCCCCCCCCAAAAAAAAAGTATGATTTGTACACGGGGATCGATGTAATCGCTTTAGTCTCTACACGACGTTGTCGGCATTGTGTCAATATTTGAAATCAATCTATATAAAAATGCATGGAATCATCTTTTAAATCATGGTTTCAACCCTCTTTTAAACACGCGCACACACACATATATATAATTGTTAAAGAGGATAATAAACGTTAAGGCAAGAGAAACATCTCAAGTCATATACATTATTATTACTGGAAAAAGATTTCAAAGTCTTACAGCTGTTTCTGGGATATCCCAGAGTATGGGATATTCCGTCATCGGAGACAAATAGGCAAAATGAGAAAGGTATTGATTAGTGAAATGAAGATATAGAGAACAGGAATAAAGGAATAAAAAGATGAAGAAAGACAAGAAAATAGAATAGGGACTTATGGACTTATCTCTACAAGATTGGAAAGCTGAACTGTGAACTTTTATGCTTTTTTCTTCTCTTTCTTCATCTTCTTATTCCTTTACTCATGTTCTCTTTGTCTTCATTTCATTAATCTATTCTCTTCTCATTTCCCTATTTTGTCTCCAATGACGGAATATCCCAGAAACAGCCGTAAGACTTTGAAATTTTTTTTCAATAATAATAATGTGTTTGACTTGAGATGTTTGCCTTGCCTTAACGTTTATTGTCCTCTTTAACAAATATATATCCGCTATATCAGAAATCTGCAATGGCACCATAACTACCATCTCGGCTATAACCTTGGAGCGCTTGTAATCCGTTACACCACTTACCTAGCTTACCTAATTGCTTAGATCACCTGTGAATTAAACACCCATATTTTGTGTGTGTGTGTCTCTCTCTCTCTCTCTCTCTCTCTCTCTCTCTATATATATATATATATATATATATATATATATATATATACATACATACACACAGGTATAAGGAGAGGCATTTAAACTGAAAGTTCTGTACGCCACAGAAGAATAGGGTCAAGTTCTGTGGTGGAGAATGAAAATTTTGGCAATAGGTTTATTAGATAAGCATTGAGCTGAAATAACGGACATGAAACTCGAACAGCTGAAAATGAGACGTAGACGTGCAACTGTACCTGTATACATGAAATTGACTAGTGATGTCTAATAGTGGAAACAAATTGAGACGAGAGGAATGTGCTAAAATCGATGTACGTACACATCCACACCTATCTGTATATATGCATATGTTTATGCGTGTGTGTCTATATACATATATATATATAGAGAGAGATTTATTATAGTATAAAATACTATAAATGAATTCACCTTAACAGGTCTGTTTTATATGCTGGCCACTGATAAAATTTATAACAATTTTATCCTTTACATATATATTCACCTATACACACGCACGCAAACACACATGTATATTCACCCAATACAAATACTTGTAACTCAAACAGAAAAAAGACAACAACACTAGAGTACAGACAATTGAATGACTTCACTGTTACAAAAACAGAATGCATAGCCCATGACCTGACACAAGTTTCTAAAACTCTCAAAGTCAAGCGACAGTTACAACATAATGAATTTGATAGACAGGAAATGTGCGCAACAAACCGAAGAAAAAAATCAACCCTTCTTTTGCCTTTAAAAAAATGAATGGCAAAATACACAGGAAATATATCGAAGCAACGAAGCAAGATATTCAAAATATTATGCGATTGAATTCGATAAAAACAAATTTTAGAAATATATATACTTCTACTATGAACAAATTA
>NC_068981.1:13873785-13878785 GCF_001194135.2 Octopus bimaculoides
ATATATATATATATAAGAGAGAGAGAGAGAGAGAGAGAGAGAGAGACATTTGAAATCAAATGAAAAGAGAAAACTCGAAATGAATAATACTAGGAACACAAGTAAACACTATAAACCAACCAATGAAATAAGTAGCCATAGCTGACACAATCGTAAAAACAATTTAACCAAAGTACAACAGACACATGTTGAAGCAAAGGAAACATCAACAAAAATGAAGCCATCACCGAAACACACAAAGGAACAGCTAGTAGCTATTGGTTCTCACTTGATCATGGTTGTTAGATTAAAACTGCAAGATTCATTCAGTTGGAATGAATCATATGCTCTAATATTTCTAATCCTTCCATTGAGTGCTCCGTTTCTAATACGTCGAGGGTCAGTAATCCTTCGTCTCTTATCCACAGACCTAACAGTAATTCCTTCTTTTCCATTAATAAAAGGCAAAGACTATTAGGATTTCTGAATCACGAGCCTGCGTATGGAATTCTGGCTCTTTGGGGATTGCTGTAGACATGTGAAATTTTACGCGGCCACTTTATGCAGTAATATATAGAGGAGAATTTTGTCTGAACCAAAACCTGATATTCAGCCTCTCAATCAGTACGCCTGATGTGCAGAAAGCATTTCGGGTTGTAACGTTCGAAGGATGTGAGGCGCTGGTGTTGTTTAGAGTAGGAGCTTCGAGAGAGAGAGAGAGAGAGAGAGAGAGAGAGAGAGAGAGAGAGAGAGAGAGATTCTTCATGATTGTGGAGCTAACGTATGTGAACACGTGGACTACATCTAGCTTGTAGTTTTTGAGAAGAAAATGCAGTGGTGTGTTCAAAATCTTTCTCAAATAGGTTGCTATACCGGTGACCATACTGAAATAATGATAGGTGTGAGAGAAACTGTTCACGAAGCATTATAGTTGCTCTTTTGTGAGTCGTGCCAGAGCTTTGTTGTTAATGATGCTTCCTAGGCAAACAGCCATACACTGCAGAATTTTTGGTGGTTGTTCAGTCCGATATTTCAGCTATCAAGATGTTTGCCAGTTTCTTTGTTGTTCTACTCCGTAAACGTTTACAGAGGTGCTGTTTTAATTTTGTTTGGTTCTCAGAACTCCTTGCAGACATCAAGAATGGCGTCATTTTCAGAGAATGTCAAAATGGTTTCACATAGTTGACGTCAGGACTCATTTGCAGTGTCTGCAGTTTTGTGGTTTATCTTTCATGTCTTAGTTATGGGCTATTCTTCTTGCTATGTCCTTAGTCCGTTCAGAATGTTCGGAGTAGCGTGGCATTTGTATTCTATTAGTGTACAGTGTGTAAACACAAACACACACACACAAACAAATATACATACAAGCATGCATGTATTGATATTTACATAGAGAAATTCTAAAACAAACACACACCCACCCACACACACACACACACACACACACACACACACAGAGGCACGCTCAGAACCAAACATGACGTGATCAACAGTATCAACTAAAATCGAAGGATAGTTAAAATATGAACAGTACTGACCTTACAATTTGCATAAACTACATCTTACACATCATCAACTATTTCTAATAGAAAATACCAGCAGATGATTACAGTCTCCTCTCAGCAGATAAAATATTATGAGATTTGAGGAAACGCTGATATCTGTTAAAATCAGTGACTCATTTGACAAGTCCCCTCTATTATAATTACTTTAAGTCATTCTCAGAATATTCTTTTCAAAGCATTCGTGAAAGTGTCATCTTCTGTACAATTAGTAAAATATGTGGTCAGCATTTGTCAATCCTTCTGTGATGTTTATTTAAAAAGAAAAATAGAACTACTACACTTGATATGCCACACATTATGGCCCAACAAAAATGTAGCTCATTGCATATTACTATGCTACAACACAAGCATCGTGCATGAAATTATCGCTATACGTAAAAAAAAAAACGCGAGGTTAATCAATAGAGAAAAAGACTTGTAACCCTCAAACAACTTACGGAGAAATTACTACAAGAGATCAATAAAAGCCCTATATACATATATATATATATGTGAGACTTATTCGGTAGCCATGATGAAACTCCGAGTTACAGAAGCCGGGCGGAAACCCACGCCGCCATCTCTTCAGTTATCTGGCCATTGAAAATTCCTATCTGAAGAGATGGCGGCGTGGGTTTCCGCCCCGGAATCCGAAACTCGGAGTTGTATCATGGCTACCGAATAAGTGTCACATATTTTTACAGATAAATTCCTCTATTTACATAATATCGGGGTCTCTTTCTTTCTTTGGTTGTCCTTTCTATCACTAGATGCGATAAATTACAAGACTTAATACATATGTAAAGTATTCTTTGGTACATTACAACTGAAAGACTCCGATTTCCAGTACTCAGCGTTACTCATTTTTGATCATCACCTGTAATACATCCCCACACCTACACGGGCGGGCGCGCTTTCTACGCTATATAGGAAAGAAGTTGTTTTATTCATACATCATTCAACAGAATTATAGATAACTGAACTAAATGCAGCAATGGTCATTATTAATGTTAATACAAAACAGAATAAGTGTAGTAATCGAAAGTTGAACGCTTGATTTAAAGAAAAAACTTTAAGGACCCATTTATCCATTTTATTATGAAAACGTAACAGTGTTAGAAAAGATCAACTGTGATTTTGCGTATTTTCCATTGGATGACATGAATATAGTCGATATCAAATCTAAAGTTGGTTGAGAGAAGAAATGAGTTTCAAAATCTCCTTTGAATAAATTATTAAGCCACCAAATGAATTAAATCTTTGGAAGATCCTCCAGCTTATGTTTCGAAATTGGTAACAGTTTTTATATTAGATTTATGGAAATAAATACATTTATGGCTAGTATCTAAAACACCCTCTATGTTTACATTTCTTCATAATGACACATGGTTTACAAACATACATCCATGCATATATATTTGTATGTCGCACTTAACGATCGTTTTAACGATTATGCACGTACATTCTAGTTTGTTCTAGCTAGATTCATTGCAATGTTATGACGCGTTAGTTTTCAGCGGTCTATTATATATATATATATATATATATAGTAGAATAACAAAAAGAAAGTTCTTCGTACACTATTATATATTTGAAAATATGAGTTGAGATGGCTATTTGGGGTGCTAATTTTTATTTTAATAATAATGTTTAAAGCGAGTTACTCTGATGGGAGTTTCAAGCTTCACATAGCCGTTTTCAAACTGAAAATGTATGTTTTACTGCTTAACAAGCAAAACATTTTAAATAGCAAACATATATATGTATAGATACGAAAGCATGTGTTCTGGTTTCTTATACACACATGCTTAAGTCAAATTTGTTATAGACATCAATCTTAATGGTCATCTGTTTCTAAAAGATTCTGCTCTAACTCAAGTTCTTTTTATACATTCAATGGTTTAATTCCAATGCCTGTTCTACATACATAAATGTTTGGCATGATAATAAGAATATAACTATAAAATCATTTCAAATACTACACCATTTATCTCCTCTATATGTCGTTGTTTTCATTCGTATGTTTTAGCTTTTCTCTCTTTCTCTCTCTCTCTCTCTCTCTCTCTCTTGTGTGTGTGTGTGTATATGTATATATACACACACACACACACACACACACACACACACACACATATATATATATATATATATATATATATATATATATATATATGTCACGTAGCCAAATGGTTAACGTGTAGCATTCACGATCACGTGGGTTCCCTGACTGGGTGGCGCTTTATGTTCTTGAGAAAAAAACATTTCATTTCAAGTTGCTGCAGTCCACCTTTAGATTAGTGGGGAATATTGGCCAAATTAAAACATTGCTAATCGCATTGTGACCGGTGATGTGTAACAACATCTGACTCTCTGATCGTATATATAGTTGGCTTGCTACTGATATATATGATCAAGATGATCAACACTAATTTTTCCCAGAAATTGTGTTTTGATATATTTAGTGTATTCCCCCCCCCCTACCCCACCCAGACCTTTTTTTTCCGACATTAGCCTGCGATTTCAGAAATATTTTTGCTGCTTCTCTAGTAAATGAAACGATTAGTTATAGGCTTTCTCTTCACATGTTTCATGTTTTATCGATTATAGATTCCATCATTAATTAGTTAGAAAACCAAGGTAATAAACTAATTCTCACAACTTACATATGCAAGTATGGTGAAGGGTTACTGGATATGATGGACTTTGATCAGGACACATATTTGCTGTGAGATTAGTTCGTATGTGTCTGTGGGAGTCAATTTCCTTTGTATTAATTCCATCTAAAAGTAGTTAATGAGTCTTAGTGACTCTATGAAAAAAACATTTCGTTTCATCTAGACATGATGGTTGATTTACGATTCTCTTTTTTGTTGTTTTGGGGTTTATTTTTGTATTTTTATAGATAGTGTTGTGTTATTGAAGATAAAAATGCCCTTGAAAGTACAGAGGTGCATGCGTAAATATACTTACTCTTCTGAGACCTTCGTCCACCCGCAATTCATAGACATCCAGTTTGTAATCTCTTCGTCGTCCTTGTTCGTCGAAAGCCACTCTTCCAGACAAACCTCTGATGTCGACCTACAATACATTTGAAATTTCGATAATATTATGTGAGGCAAAAAATACATTTCAGTAAAAAATCTGTAACATTAGAAGAAATAGTACTTAACAGAATTAACATGTTCGGCAAAATGGTTAGGGCATTCGGCTCACAAACATAAGATCGAGAGTTCAATACCTGGTGCCGCATTGTGTCCTTGATCTAGACACTTTATTTCACGTTGCTCTAGTCCACTCAGCTGGAAAAATATGAGTAGTGGTTATATATCAAAGGGCAAGCCTTGTTATATTCTCTGTCACGCTAAATGTCCCTCAGCATTATATTAAGTGTATGTGTGTCTGGAGAGTGCCCAGCCACTTGCACGTTAACTTCATGAAGAGGCTTCTATGTTGATCGGATTCAATTCAATACTCATC
>NC_068981.1:13880244-13882137 GCF_001194135.2 Octopus bimaculoides
AGAGAGAGAGAGAGAGAGAGAGAGAGAGAGAGAGAGAGAGAGAGAGATGTAAATACCCCTATGAGTAAACTTTTGACCTACAGTTTGTAACCTACGTCAAACGTGGGTACACATAATCATCCTTGCAGCTTGGACAAAGTGACTTATTTCTATAAGTGACTAATTCTATAACTTGATTAACAGATCAACATGCTGTTATGAGTCAGTCCCCTTCCACTGGTGTATCGCATGCATTTTGTACACATCGTCTAAAAGGAGGATGCGTTTTCCGATGCTGAAAACAAAACCAATCGGATATTCACGTTCAGATCTGACAAAATGTATTACGATTGAACAGATACATTATGGTTTGGAGATTCACTGTTCTGTGCGCGACTCATGAAAAAGGTAATGATTCAGTAACATTTACGGCACTTTAACTTTTAATTTACGATGTGATAGTAAATTTTAGTGTTCAATTCAAAACTTGTTACAGACAAATTCATTTAGTTAATAAAATCGATAAAGTAAATAATCTTTAAGAGATGCACGAACCCCATCCACAGGCGTGCGTGTGAAAGTGGACAGCTGAGCAGGATGTTATGGTTTCTATGACAGGACCGGCTGGTGCAATTTATCCTTTTTCTTCGCAGTTTATTTCACGACGCTTCAGTCTTAGCAGTTACAGAAAACCTGCTCAGCGCAAGAGAAGACGTCTCACCCTTCAGATGTTATATCCAGGATACACTGCTGCATCAAATGTAGGAGTGTCGTGAGAGCATTTACATCTGCTCATGAACAATTAACCATCTCACGCAATTAGCGAAATCATAGTTCATAGTATCAAATCATACACGTTTGCAAAGGAAGTCTACAGTGTTTGTTTCTAGGCACGCATGCGCGCGCGCACACACACACACACACACTCACACACTCACACAGACACACAGACACACATACACACACACAGACACACACACATATATAATAAGTAAATGGGGTCATATCCTTGCCGTATCTTTACGAAACTTGACTACATATTCCAGTGCTCAGAATATATTTGTAGATGTCACAATTAATATGAGAGCCGAAACTGCTGGAGATACTGTCAAATATTATAAAATACTGTTTGCAGAGAAGTTGCAAAAGAGACAACTGGAAAAAAAAGAACTCTCTGGTATCCTTTATTCCCCATTACTTATGTTTCATTACTAATACGAGTTACATAACCACACATGTAGAAAGTCATGTAAAACATCTACTAGTAATTATTCAAACCGAGAATTATAATACGGGTTATTCAAAAGCCTTATTTGAATCCTCGGTCGGAAGAAAAGGGAAATGCTTCACATGTTTTCCTACATGTGAACCTATGTTACTCGTATTAGTAATGTGGATCAGATAATGCTGAAATGTGTTTTGATATATTGTAATGTCAGAGTTTATTTGACATAGCACAAACAAGTATACAATTCTACGTAAACTGGAATTCTACACATGCACACAAACACACACACACACGCGCGCGTGTGTATGTGTTTGTGTGTAGCGGTTGACGCTTTCACCACCACTGAGGACATTTTCCAATCCATAATTTAAAATCCGAACGTCAAAAACTGTGTTAATGTATTCTTACATCAATCTCCGTATATCGCTACTTTTTATGAGAATTTCTTTCCTCAAATCAATCTCTCCAAACTTTGTATTTTGATCACTGGTCGAATTAGACCCGAGAGACGGTGTCTGACGATACAATCGATCCATATACGTGTAATAAAAGTGATTCAACTACTAAAATTTTCATTTTTGTTTCGTAGTTGATTTTAAACGTAACACAATTCACATCTGTATACATTTAATACGCAACAGTACATATATGTATATACATATTTATATATACATATGTGTATAAAT
>NC_068981.1:13882235-13885079 GCF_001194135.2 Octopus bimaculoides
TATATATATATATATATATATATATATATATATATACACATATATATATTCGTGTGTGCATATATGCAAAATATACAAAGATGTATATATTACATACATTAAACACACACTTATATACACCATGTGTCACTGTGTAAGTGTGTAATAGGGCTGTGTTGGAAAAAATATTTTATTTGACGTTGAATGTCGCCAAATTCATATGGAAATATGTTTTGTATAAAATAAGTATATACGTTGTAAATGTTTGCAAACAAGATATCAATGGATCATTATGGCGAAATATCAATTCACTTCTAATCGTTCAATGTCTATGTATTTATTAGTTTGTAAGATAGTTGTCAACTTTTATTGATTCACTATAGTTACATGACTTATGGAAATGAATCCTTCTTTAGTTGCATGAAAAATATTCTCCACCACGCGAACATGTCTAGTTTTACATATTAATGGCTAAGATTATAGTATAAATAATTCTACACATTAAAGATATAAGTTCTAAGAAGAAAATGAACGGTTGAATGTTTTCTTTACTCATGTCTAGGCTTCCACGGAATAGTATTAAAGTTAACAATTGAAGGGAGAAAATAGGCGTAAGTGACAAATTGGTCTATGAAGGTAATTACGATAAGAATCAGCCCGAATATCAATTTATACACATTGCAGCTGGTTTGGTATCTTTTAAAGGTTTTATTATATCTGATAATAGATAAAGCTTTTGTGGATTTCACAAAGTTATCCAAATGTTAGCATGTTCATGGTCTTAACAAGATATTGTTTGAATGTATTTTGTCTATAATCAGTTCAAATAAATTGAATCCTGTTAAGCAAGTATTTGAATATTAAACAACAATATCAAAATATGTAGGAAATCGAAGGCAAAAATTGTTGTTGTGCTTTTAAGTGCTACCGGCAGGAGAGCCAATCAGTTGGTACTTGCACGGCCACGCTCAAATGGCCACCTGCACAGGAGCCAGTCCAGTGGCCCTGGCAACGATCACGCTTGGATGGTGCTTTTAACGTTTCACTGGTACGGGTGCCAGTCAGGCAGTGCTGTCATCGGCCACGTCAGCGAATTTTCATTGTGTTTCACTTGCCTCAACAGATCTTTGCAAGCACGGCATAAGTAGGCTGGTTACACCGCTGGCATAGGCCACGGGTTATTGTCTCACGTGGCTTGCAGGGTTTTTTCAAGCACAGTATATTTCCAAAGGACTCGGTCACAAGTCATAGCTTCAGTGAGGCCCAATGTTCGAACGTCGTGCTATACCACCTCATCCCAGGTCTTTCTGGGTCTACCTCTTCCACAGATTCCTTCAACAGCTAGGGTGTGATACTTTTTCACACAGCTGTCCTCATCCATTCGCTCCACATGTCCATACCAGCGCAGTCGTCTCTCTTGCACACCACATCTGATGCTTCTTAGGTTTGACTTTTCTCTCAAGGCGCCTACACTGTCGTGTATGCACACTGACATTACACGTCCAGCGGAACGTACTGGCTTCATTCTTTGCAAGCGTGTGCATGTCCTCAGCAGTCACGGCCCATATTTCACTGCCATGTAGCTGGCTGTCGGTACACATGCTTCATACAGTCTACCTTTTACTCTGAGCGAAAGGCTCTTTGTTACCAGCAGAGCTAGGAGCTCTCTGAAATTTGTCCGGGCTATTCAAATTCTTGCATCAACCCCCACCACTGACTTGGTCACTTAGGTATCGGAAGCTGTCAACTACTTCTAATTTTTCTCCCTGCAGTATATATATATATATATATATATATATATATATATGCATATATGATGATGGCTGCCCCCTCGTTATCGAGTACGGCCATTGCACGAAGCTTAACTTAACGGTGCTGTGATCGAATGTGACTTTTTATCCCAACCAAAGATCTACAATGTCTTGCACAGAGTTGGCATCCAAAACCTTTACTGGCAATAGCTGGCTGTTGTTGTAATTGGGTTCCATGTACCTTTGCGTGTCGTTTAAGTCCTCCTGCTGAATCACACTCCCTTCCCCATGCCCGACAGACATGATTAGTATGGTGTGTAGCACCACCACCAGCGGCCTGGTAGTCAATCATCGGTCTTGCTTTATGACTACGAAGATGACTCATGAGTCCAGCTTTACTGAGGCACAGTCTTGCACAGACACTGCATGTCAGTGTCATCAGAAGACCCTTACCATCTGGAGGTGCAACAACAATGCCTTTCCTGACATCCCTCCTTAATTTCTCATGTGCAATTCGTGGTTTCTCAAAAATAGTTGTCCCCTCGTGCACAATCCTTCTCCACCTGCCACGGTCAGTAGCTATGCCTTCCCATGTGTTAGGAGAGATGTTGGCATCTCTCAAGGAAACCTTCAGCAAGTCTTTATATCTCTTTTTTGGCTTATGTGGAGGTCGTTCTCCTTTGGCTAACTCTCCATAAAAGAGCTGTTTTGGAATCCTTGAATCTTTCATCCTGACTAGATGACCTCTCCACCTGAGCCTTTGCTTCAACTCAAGAGCTTCTACGCTTTCATGCCGAGAGCTTTCCAATATGTCAAGATCGCTGATGCGGTCCTCCCACTTCATGCAACAGATCCGTCTGAGACACATCTGATGGAAACGTTCCAGTTGTTTAAGGTGGCATCGATATGTGACCCAGGTCTCGCAGGAATAAAGAAGAGAAGAGAGTATACACGCCTTGTACACCTTTATCTTTGTCTTCCTGCATATGTCTCGCCGACCCCAGAGACGTCTTTCTAGCCTTCTGAAAGCATCACTTGCTTTCCTAATTCTATATGGAATTTCATTGTCCAAATTGCCATATCTATTAGCATATATAATGCTATATATACAAAT
>NC_068981.1:13885554-13887043 GCF_001194135.2 Octopus bimaculoides
TATATATATATATATATATGTGTGTGTGTGTGTGTGTGTGTGTGTGTGTTTGTGCTTACATGTGTGCGTGTGTATCTGTGTGTACAGGCTTGTGTTAAGGCGCATGACTCAGTATTTAACGTTTTACGCTTACAATCGCTGGGTCGTGGGTTCGATAATCGGACTGTGCGGCGTATTGTGTTCCGGATCAAAACATTTAATTTACGTTGCTTCATTCCACTCGGCTGGAAATTAGTAATCTTGTAAATGGGCTTCCTTATGATTGGAAAGAGGGAAATTCCTCTTACCATTCCAGAAGGATTTTGTTCTGTCTACCTTGCCAACGGGGTCATTCGAAAGCTAAGACGATGTAAGACTCATTGTCATCAGCGATGCCTAACAACATGTGATATTCTTGTCTGTCACATGATCGCCGGAAGGTTCGCGCGCGCGCGTGCATATGTGTCACAGAGATGAATATCAGTTATATGTCTCCCACTATGTCTCTATTAAGATGTACGATTTTAGATGCATTATAACTGAAAAACTATAAGCTGCGGCTACATGAGACAGCTTGTGAGAACCAGCCACGTTTTAATATTAAATATGATTCTAGCAGTGAATGAAAGACTGTTCTTTTTACAACAGACCAACTACTACTACTTTAAACATCAAGGAATATATTCTATATAATCATTTCAATAGTTTCGATATGTCTTATTTCATTTGAAAGTCTCAGCAAAAATATAATCTGTTTAGTTTGTCTAGATACATGAAAGGGAGACGCCACATATCTAACCAGCTACGTTTGACAATGATGACCATCAATAGCGTACATTAATATCTTGTTCTGAGAGTCTGAAGTACAACAGCGTGGTACTTTCACAGCATTGATGTCAAAAGCTGTTTTGCTAAATATCTAATCAATGTGATGCGGATAAGATTTGAAATATTACCTCTACAATGCAGCAGAAGTGTCAATTGAAATAGCGTACTGATAATTGAAGGAATAAGATTTATAATGGATTGAAATGTATAACAAAAACGAATCTCATCAACTCTTCTACTTTCTGATATAGCCAGGGAGACTGGATGAAATCCCATTAAAAAAAGAAAAAAAAACATTAAATTATTTCACCTTCCAGTATTCTGCAAATTTTTAAAAGACAACACGAACAACACCAATATACAGAAAAAATATATTCACACATACACACACACACACACACACACACACACACACACACACACACACACACACACACACACACACACACACACACACACACACATATATATACATATATATACACATACAAAATTATACAAGCATTTATCTAGATATATATGTGTGTATGTGTGTGTGCGTGTGTGTATATACATAAATATATATACATAACAATATATGTGTAATTATATAAACATATGCATAGATTTGTGTATAAGAATGTGCGCGTGCGTGAGTCTGTGTATATATAAACACTCATGCAATACACTGACATATATATAT
>NC_068981.1:13887463-13891479 GCF_001194135.2 Octopus bimaculoides
GCTGATGCAAACATAAACTCAAGGTTACAATATACGAGTGTACATTAAATGAGAGGAGAGACGAATCAAGCACATTTACGTTGCCTTATCTATCTATCTATCTATCTATCTATCTATCTATCTTTTTTTTTTGATCCCTTTTGATCGAACTACCCCCTTTTCCTTCCTACGATCCCTTTTGATAGACCCCCCTTTTTTTTTCTTCCCCTCCCAAAAAGAAAAGCTCTACATTGTATTTGTCCCATCTTCGTTGAGCCCTGTGTGGCTAATAAAAGAAATGTATCTATCTATCTATCTCGAGAGGTTGGCGCTTATCATCGAGAAACTAGTCGACAAGGCGTAAACGTGCGCCGTGCCGGGTAGGAGTATCCATGACAACCTCCATCTCATGCGCTACATCATAGACAGGGTAGTTAAGGAACCTGACATGGGTAGAGAGCTGATTAATTTGGATCATCAATCAAAAGCATTCGATAGGGTAGACCATCACTACTTGAAGGAGGCTGTCCTTAAAGCGGTTAGTTTCGGTCCCATCTTCCCCGGTTGGATCGCTGCCTTATACAGCGGCATCCGCTCGGTAGTTCGCGTTAATGGTCATCTATTCAGGTCATTTAACATCATGCGTTCGGTTCATCAAGGATGCCCCCTCTCGACTCTTCTGTATGTATTGACTCTTGAGTCACTACTGCGGAAGCTGGCGACGCTGAAGGGCATCCCACGAGAGCTGGGATGCATGACGAGCGTGTCTGCATACGCGGACGACGTCACCATCATAGTGTCGAGCCACAAGCACATCGAACTGGTCGGCGAGACACTAAAAGAATACGAAGCAGTAACGATAGCAAAGATTAACCGGGAAAAGTCAGTGGACTTGTGACTCGGCACCTGGAGAAGCAAGCCCATGCCGTCCAACAGCGTCTCCATCGTGGGACACTGGACCGACGGACAGGTTAAATTACTCGGAGTCTGGTTCGGTTCGGACCTCCAAATGGAGAAGAGCTGGGGTGAAATAACGACTAGAGTGGCCACTCTCACCCAGCAATGGGCCGAGAGGAAGTTATCATTAAAGGTCGGGCGAGGTGGCGAACGCGTATATCGCATCCGTCATCGAGTACCGTCTGACCATCGTGCCTTGTCTCGACCCTACCAGTACCAATCTAGAACGTATACTCTTCCGCTTCTTGTGGAAGGGAAGCGTTCCGTTGGTTAGGCGATCCATTTCCTGTTAACACCCGCTAAATGGAGGGCTCGGCATGCCGTGGTTGATGACGCGCAGACATGCGCTGAAACTGCGACATCTCCGGAGCTTCATAGACGACGGTGAACAGGTGTAGTAGCCGTTTGTGCGGCACGCTTTCCCGCAGCTCGTCTCCTTGGCCGAACTGCTGTCGTCGATCAAAGAGAGACCGAGATTAGGCGAATGACACCGTGAGTGTCGCGTTGCTCTCAAGCAACTCTGCCGTCCGGGACAATAGAGGTTTAGTGGAGGGGATATGCGACGACGCTCTCGGGCAGAATCTGGGCGTTTACGAGGAACACCTGACCCGCCTGTTCAGGACAACTTTCGGGCCGGGACCAATGGACAATCAGCAAAGATCCA
The DNA here is from genome assembly GCF_001194135.2 of Octopus bimaculoides. Classification (NCBI taxonomy): domain Eukaryota; kingdom Metazoa; phylum Mollusca; class Cephalopoda; order Octopoda; family Octopodidae; genus Octopus; species Octopus bimaculoides. The sequence continues at coordinate 13,889,064 of NC_068981.1, forward strand.
TCGCCTGGCAGTGCCATCGAGAAGCATTACCTGTTCGGGATAAGCTCTACAGGCACGGTTCAAGACACACCGGACCGACTTGCCCGAGATGCGGTCAGAGCGACGAAATCGTTCTGCACGCACTCGTGCAGTGTCCAGCCATTTCGGACCTGTGGGCTTATGTCGAACGGCTACTGTCACGTGGGGACGAGTCCGTCTGTCGGCCGAGTCTATCGTGAAAGTTGCTCCACCACCTTTCCTCAACCGGGAAGGCTAGGCAATATTCATCGTACTGGTGGTTATGGTGAAAGAATGCGTGGTGGACTCGAGCGAAAGGATTAGAGACAAACTCTTACCACTCTAGCCAATCGCTCATCAAATTTTTCAAGTACCACTTGAAAAAGGCCTCTCTCTCTGCTGTCTCCCTTACATAGTTTTGTTGCAGGCTTTTTTCAATCTCCATCAGTGTTGTTTTTAGACGGGAACTTTCGCTATTTTTGGAATGTTGGTTGAAACGATTTGCAGCCTTCGTCCGTCGTCTCATGAGGATCTTCCTCTCCTTTGGAATCTTGTTTAGTTTTGTGTTGGCCTTGTGCTCTGGGAAATATTTCTGGTATATGGTTTGCATAACAGACAAGAAATATTCTAGTTTCATGCCAATATATTGGTGTGAAGTGACATTTCGGCTAGTCCTGTCTGAAAATGTCTTATCGGATCGATTTCCAGTCTGTTTTGTGGAAAGTTCAGATTGGAGAGATTTGGGGTGTTTCCTTTAGGATGTATGTCTCTGGTTACTTTCGGCCCAGTCAGCGTCACTTTCACATCATGGACGATGTCCATATTGTTTGTGAAGCAGAGATCCAAAATATTATTCGCCCTAGTTGATTCTAAGTAGAACTTGCTCAATGAATAGGGCATTGGTGAAGTTGAGCAGGGATTCCACCTGTACTTGTTTGTAATAAGTCATTCCTGAGAACATGAGGCCTTCAGTCTATTTGACGTTGGGGAATATGAAATCACCCATAAATACGTTCACGTGGTGTTCCACTTTCATGAGGATTTCTCTAATTCTTGTGAGGCGATCTTCAAACTTACCTGTGTTGTTTGGAGCATCTGGTGGGCGATATGTATTGCGTATGACAATATATATAGTGTTGTCTTATATATACAATTAGTGTCACATACTGAATTTGAGTATGACAGTAAGACCCGGGGTATGAGGTCATCACGGATGTATACAGCATCCCCACCATGTCTCATTTCTCTTCTGTCTGTTCCCAGTATGGCATATTTTGTTATATGTATTTCTGCATCCTCTATATCGGGGCTCAGGTAAGATTCCATGAGTGCTGTGCAGAGCACTTGATTGCATGCAGGAAGGTCCCTGAGAAAACAAATTTTGCTTTTGTTATGATGTAACAGGCCCCCAATATTTAGTAAAAATATTGGAGTGACGACTGTGCAGGCGTTCGGGGAGGCCATCCCGTGACTGTTTTCTATGGTGTTCTTGCGCAGTGGTGTGCAAGATTCTTTGTTTGTGCTTGATGTAGCCAGGTCAGCTGCTGCACAATCATTTTCCTCATGTACAAAAAAGACTCTTGCTCAGCTGCTGTTTTGTGCATAAAATCTGAAGAACGCACTGCTTTTGCATATTTTTCTATGGAGACGCTTGGTGTCTTTCCTCAGGGAAGTATTTCTCCTTAAGACCCCTGTAATTTTAGCGGAATCTCGAGTGAGCAATCGACTCTCTCCTCCAAGATACAAGTCTCTTAGCCTTTTAAAGTTTTATTATTGATAGTATTATCGTTGTTTATCAGGAAATTAGCCTATTAGCTAAGTGATTGCTTGATTAATTTCCATTAAATCTGTTTGTCAGAGTCTTTTTGTCCCAGTTCCCGACCTCATGAATGGTATGTCATCGTTACTGCCGATCTGTCACGCTGTCACCTGACATTTCTGACAGTATTTACAAATTTGATGTGTGTGAACGGTGTATATATGGTTGAGTTTCTTTGTTATGTTGTATTTGTTTTTGTGCAGTCTGTGTTCGTTTGCGCACACTCTTCTGCGTGTCCGTACGCTTAGAAAAAAAGGACCCAACCAAAATACATTTTTCAATATGATATTTATACACTAAAATCATGCAATACAAAAAATAAACTTTCTCCCTTTCATATATGTGTGTCTGTGTATAGATAGATTGATATTTAATACGCATTGAAACCTCTTTCTCACTCTTCCTTCAGCTTAATATTGTGTCTGCTAGAACTGGTCATAAAAGCAAACATGTATTCATATCTATTCTGCTGTATATATGGGCCTTATAAATTACGCATACACATATACTGTATATATAATACATATACATTTAGATGTATATATCTATACATGCAACACACACAAATATATATATATATATTTACGTGTGTATATATAT
>NC_068981.1:13891796-13893311 GCF_001194135.2 Octopus bimaculoides
ATGAGCTCATCTCCCCTTATCTCTCCTTTTCTTCACTCCTACCCACCGCACCACTACACCACCACACCACATCACACCTCCCCAAACCACTCCACACACACTATCACTGACCACTTCCCAGCACCCACACCATACACCATCATCTGCACACCTTCACACCATCATCCACACACTCACACATTATAGACGCACACACGCACGCACACCGCCACACACGTCAAAGTCACTAGCGTCTATCCACATACACATGCACACACACTCTTACATACACACGCATGCCCACCTTCGTTTTGGGATCCTCAATACTTTTTTGATATATCCCCTTCTTTCAACCTCTTCTGCCAAACCTTCTTTTCCAACCAGTCACCATACTTTACCGCTAAAACCACAAGGTTTTTTCGTTCTCTCTTTCTTTTTTCGTATTCCTTTCTGTCGAAGGGCGTATGCTTGAAATGTAAAATAATTTCTCACTTTCGCGAGCGTCAAACTAATACACCTGCTTGTTGTTCATACACCTGTTTTTGTCTTTTGTTTTTCCATAAATTTCAACTACAGACAGATAGATAGATAGATAGATAGATAGATAGATAGATACATACATACATACATACATACATACATACATATAACTCGTTATTCACGTGACTAGATATCCATTTGACCGCTGCCACAGACATTTAAATAATGAAATAAGTATATATTTTATACTCTACCTGTTTCAAAGCAGACATAATTGCATCACCATGCATCCAAGGCAAGGCGTCCTTTATATAACAAGGCACACCTTTTGTCTTATTATGGTTGTAGACAATTCCGCGCCGGAATGTGTGTTGAAACACTTTTATATCGTTTTTTAACATTTGCTCGAGGGCATGAACTATCACGTTGGTAGCATCGATCGAAAGTGCAACTTCATGCTGTAAATGAACAAGAAATAGAATGCGATTATCAAATGAAAATTTATAGACATGAAAAGATTATATTTGTTCATTTATTTTAAACAGTCCGAATAAATGCTATATACTTTATATCTCTAATATTTATTCTGAGAGTTATTTTCTTAACTCTTTAATCTATGATGTTATATAGTGTAAAACTATGTAGTTTCTATTTAAACATGTGTGATCACATGATATTGAAAAAAAAAACATTATCAACATTATGGTCTTCATAGAAACTTTCATCATCGCTATTACCATACTTATCTTGAAAATCAGGAAAATGTTTTCTAAATGTTCTTATTGCCATAGAAATCATTCGTATCGGCGTAACTTCAAGTATATCGTATCTTAATAAAGAATATTCGAAGTGTATGTATGTGTCTGCGTGTATATCTATCCATGCATCCATGTATGTATCTATCTATCCACACACACACACACACACACACACACTCACAGACACACACACTCACAGTCACACACATACTAACACACATATACGCACTCACAGACACACACACTCACAGACACACACACACTCTCACACACACACACACACACACACACACACACA
>NC_068981.1:13893397-13895376 GCF_001194135.2 Octopus bimaculoides
ATATATATATATATATATATATATATATATACACCTTTAAGATACAGCATTTTACATCAAGCCGCTGACATATTTTACAAAACTGACATTACGGTGACATGGAATTCCAAGCGTTGCGCTACATACACGGGTTGGACAATATAATGGAAACACCTAGCATCATAGCATCATAATTTTGAAATATCTATAAAACCGTCAAAAGCTTGTTTATTTTTATGTTGTCTTTTTAAAATTTATTATTAGAGTTGCTTAATATGTTTTGCTAAAATTGACATTTCTTTTCAGATATCATCAGAAAAAGGTAATTAAAATTCATTAAAAATGACAGATCTATCGGACTTTCAAAGACGTCAAATTGTTGCTGCTCGTATGGCAGGCGCTAGCATAACGAAACAGCTGAAATATTTGGTGTATGAAGAAGTACTGTCGCGAAAGTAATGATAGCCTTTGAAAAAGTGGTAAAACCCCCTCGTCGAAACAAGACTCCAGAAGAAAACAAAAACTTTCATATAGAGACCGTCGGACTCTTACGCGAATTGTTACAAAGAATCACAAAAGTACAGCTCCCAAAATTATTGCAGACCACCTCGAGTAACCAGTTTCCACAAAAACTGTTCACCGAGAGCTTCACAAAACCGGATTTCACGGGAGGGCATCAATCATAAAACCACTACTTTCAAAAACATTTAGAGGGCAGTAAAAACCTACAGAGTTGGTCTCTAGAGCAGCGGAAGAATATTATTTTCTCGGACGAGTCATCCTTTACCTTATTTCCGACCACCGGCCGAATATACGTGTGGAGACAGCCAAAAGACGCATTTGGAACAGACTGCCTTTTTCCAACTCTTAAACATGGAGGGGGATCTGTGATGATCTGGCGGGGGCTGTATCTTGGAAATCTGCCGGCGCAATGGTTTCCCTTCATGACAGAATTAGTAGTGAAGACTATTTAAGCATGTTATCTGATCAAATTCATTCTGTGGTTGCGAAACGGTTTCCGGGGGGAAACGCAATCTTTCAGGATGATAATGCACCAATTCACACAGCTAAAGTTGTTACTGAATGGTACGAGGAACATTCTAGTGAAGTTGAACAACTTATCTGACCACCACAGTCACCAGATCTCAATATTATTGAACATTTATGGTGCATTTTAGCAAAACAAGTCAGGAGTCGGTATCCTCCACCATCATTACTACAAGAACTGAAAGCTGTCTTAGCCTGAAAAACGGACAAAAATTCCCTTGGAAACAATTCAAACTTTGTACGAGTCCATACCTCGTAGACTTCGAGCTGTAATTACTACCAAAGGCGGTGCTACTCCATATTAAAATAAATTTGTTTGAAATTTTAAGGTGGTTCCATTATATTATCTAACCTCTCTATCTCTTACATCCCACCACACAAACTACAAAAATTGAAGGGACATACTGGATAGAATAATCTTAATTGTATTGTATCTCGACAAAAGAAAACAAAAATAAAACAATAAAAAACAAGTCGGAATAATCAGGAAATTTATGCCTGTGATAATGAGCGTTCATACGCTATCTTTGATAGGAGTTTTATTATCGCCTGGTGCACGGAATAATTAGAATAAATAACAATAACAACAGCAGCTTTACTCCTAACGCATGACATAGATTCACATTCTGAATTTTTGTGTACTTCCAGCATTTATTTTTTCACTATCTATCGTTGGTTATCATCGTTTACTAATCTAATTAAGCCATTTTTATCTACACATTATCCACCGTACGTAAAATATGTTCCGAGGGCTAAAGCTAGCACATTTGATATATTTGTAAAAGCTGCTTCTACCCCTTGTCATTGCAAAACTTACAACTGTTGTCGAAATTTCAGTGTAACCGATGAACACCATTCATATAGTACCAATGGTTGTGATGGTATACGGTGGACGTTACATTTTGATGCCTCTAATACACACACACACACACATATATATATATATATATATA
>NC_068981.1:13895639-13904185 GCF_001194135.2 Octopus bimaculoides
TATCATAGAAATATATTTCAAAAAGAAAAAAAAAATACACGTGTAAAAGATATGCGGAAAGTAAGAAGATTAAAAGCGAAATTGCACTTAGAATATCAAAAACGTAATGGCTTTTTTTATGAAAAGTAGCGATAAATAAATATAATTAGATGAACTTAGGTAGAATTAAGAGGAATTAAATTCATTATTTTCAATTATTAAAGAGATTCAAAGTCAAACCGGCATCTTCATTGCTGTTCACTGGTTTTGAATGCGTACCGATTATCAAACGGTGTCGGCACTACTAGTCCCTGAGTGAAAAGTTTGTGTAAGGGAGGTAAGTAGCTCTGGTCGTGGTACAATTAGGGTCGATATAATACTGTAATATGAATGGTACAAGGAATGTATGTGTGTTAGTGGTATTATTGGTAAACTTAGTAGTTTTCTGTATTATGTTGTGTTCATGTTAAGTTGTGGATGACATTTATTGATGAAAGTTGCCTTTCGTTATTCATTCTTTGCTGTACTATGGTATTCTGTGTACATATATGCATATATTTGCATATATATATATGTACATAAATATATATATGCATTAGATATATACATGTATGCATATATGTGCAAATATATATGCATACACACACACACACACACACATATAGCACGTCACTTATATAAGTAATTGTATCCCTTCTATGTTATGCGTTTACGTCCGCATCCACAAAGTAAACATTTAATAATGAAATCCAACACAAAAAGACAGGTATTAATAATGAGCACGCTAATATGTGGGAAGAACAGCTCATGCAGTGGTACAAGAACAAATTCAATCTCACAGACAGTGATTCGACACTTATTAGAAATATGAAAAATACAGATAACGGATTCTCTAGTAACTTTGGTTATATAATGAATATAGTATTAACAAAATAATAATAATAATAATAATAATAATAATAATAATAATAATAATAATAATAATAATAATAATAATAATCACCTAGAAAAGGATACAAACTATACCATATTCAGCTTCAAACTCAACTATTTTATTTCAATCACACCAGATTGAATCAAACCACTATATTATTACAATACATTAATAAACCATGGGATGTGATTAAGTCTCCTACTGTAAATATACGTATTACAATGTAAACTTGAAGACTCATGACTGAAATTTCAAGACTAGTATATAAATTTGTATATACACACATGCATATATACAAGTTATACAAGCATATACATACCTATATATATGTGTATGTGTGTGTCTGTGTGTGTCTGTGTGTATGCTTGTGTATGTTAAATACATTAATATATATATATATATATATATATATATATATATGCATCTACGTATAAGTATGCACACGCACGCGCAATACACACACACATCGGTTATACAATAGCGTCCCTTTCCCGTGGATTAGCCATGCATGGAAATCAAGGAGGTAGCGCAAGTTCTAATGCAATGCACAAAATATATTTGTCAGAGAAAGCAAGCTTATAAAACCAAGGGCAATTTTACAAAATTGAAAGAAATAGCTAATGGCAGCTCTAAACATTTTAAACAAAACATATACACACAACTCTATCAAACATAAAAACATATGTCATGATATTAAATCTACCAGGATCTTGTCACACAATTTTAAATCCAGTTTTGAGGACTTTATCAATCATAAATTTATTCCCAAGTCTTTTGCGGCGTAAGGCAGAACACGCAAGGGAATGCCATTGAAACAAGTTAATTTGAAAATGTGATTGTGAAAGTCACAAAATGTCATCGTAATTCATTCGGGAACGTCAATGCTGCAAGGCAAAATGAAGGTTTAATAAGGAAAACCGAACAAGCCTTAATAGAAAATATCAATTTGAAATGGTAAAATAATTTATATCTTGTGGTCACATTGTTTTACGTCATCCGACGTTCTCATTGGGCTGTATTTTAATGGTTCTTGGCTCCTTCGTTTTGCTGTTTGCCTATATATATATATATATATATATATATATATATATAATGTGCGTGTGTGTGTGTGTGTGTAGTCGTATGCCCGAGTGTTTTAGAAGATCGCATCTAAATTACGAGGTCACGGGATCGATACTAGGCTTGGTATATTGCTGGTTATTTTCTATAGTCATTTTCACTCATAGGGTATGAGTAAAATTTGTGAGACAGAATAATAATAGAGAACCTCTCGAAGGAGAGAACTAGGAGTTCGAAGGTACAGACATATCATACTGCCCCACCGACGCTGACAGAGTTACATTTAGGGCATAGATATGGTGGAGCATGTTCAACCACACTTTAATTCAATGAACAGGAAATTTAGCTGATCGGACAACGAACAATAGCATAGTATTCATCGAAACTGACGAAGAACCCCCAATCTATATAATGTGTGTGGGTGGGTGTAGTTATGAATGGATATATACATATACATACATACATATATGGGTGTGTGTGTGTGTGTGTGTAAATGCCTATATATATGTGTGTGCGTGTGTATGCTTGTGTATGTTTTATATATATATATATATATATATATATGTGCTTGTACGTATAATTATGCACATGCACACACACACAGACATCGCTCCCCTCACACACACACACATATACGCATGCGTATACTCGTGTGTGTTGGTTACGCATGCGCTAATGACAATAACATAGGAGAGAATACAAAAGAAATTCAGCTTTCGTTTAATCTACGCTACGTTGTAAAACCTGCCTAGTTTTTCTCGAATCTTTATTATTAGTGATATATTTTTAACATAATAAACTGCACAATAATATTCCAGTTGCTCACAATCATTCGTGGAGGGTGAGAAGAAAGCAAATGGGTTTCTATGCCCTGTGAAGTGAATGAGGAATGACTAAATACTGAAAAACCAAAATATTCAATTATATTAATGGCACGTGCAAACAGAAATAACCATAGAGACAACTCTTTTGAAAATAATGGGAAGTATGAAGACTTGTTTCTGACAATAGTTTTCTGTAGGTGTATTAATTTTTAGAATGCCGATGATATATATATATATATATATATATATATATATATATAACTGTGTGTACACACACACACTCATATATATATGTATGAAAGAGAGTGTGTGCATATATATAGAGATATCAGTGTGTATAGTTTCTCTCTCGGCATTCTCGTTTGTTTATTTCTGCTGGGTGCTTTTCATTTCATTTCGTTTCGTTTATTATATTACAGTTTTTATATATACCATATATTTTTGTTCTTTTTTTTTCCTTTTATTTGTATATAACTTCAATGCTTTTGTATTGTTTTCGTATTCTTTTTATTTTCTTGATATACTTTTAGTTCTTTCACTTTCTTTTTCTGCATATTCCGTTTGTCACGCGCTTCTACCTTGTTTAGAACACAAAAAGAAACAACAAACAAAAAAACAACAAGGAATATAAGCTATGACATGTAGTTAGGGAGAACATCAACTACAAGTGGAACAACCAACGCAAAAAAGCCAAAAAGTCCCCAGAACATTTTATATATATATATATATATATATGGACTGTGTATGTATGTTCTTGTAAATACAAATAAATGAGGTACTCTGTACATAAGGGAGAGTAAATTATAATATCCATAACAGTTTACGAATTAAGATTATCCGATCTCTAAAAACCTCAGTTGTTCCACTCTTGTTTTTCTTGTTGTTGCTGCTATTATTATCATTTTTATTATTGTCATTATTATTATTATTATTATTACTATCATCATCATCATCATCATTATCAAGGCAGTGAGCTGACAGAATCATTAGCACGCCGGGCGAAATGCTTAGCGGTATTTTGTCCCCCTTCAAGTTCTGATTTCACATTCGACGACGTCAGCTTTCTATATCATACTTTCGGTGTAGTTAAATAAAGTACCAGTGAAACTCTGGGATCGATGTAATGGTTCCCAATCCCCTCGCCCTTTAGTAGAAAAGATTGTTATGATTATTACTGATATTGTAAATTCTACTTTTATCATTCTTACTAAATACCCTTGCAAATACACGCGCGCGCGCGCAAGCAGTAATCACATTCGGTTAAAATGTCTTATTGATACGTTTTGTTTCTCTTTTTTCCTGATGAGAAGATTGCATTGTTTTACATCATTTTATTCCTTCTGGAATAATACCAATGTTTTCTTCGAAACATATGTCGGAAGTATAAAGATTTGAATAACACCTGCAATTAACTCCATGTATTTATTTATTTATCGATGTAATACAAAAGCATTTCACCAAAACTTGGAATTTCTACCATCATAAGTAAGCTGTTACATCATTGGTACTTATGTGAATTTTTGCTACCCTGGTAACTATTTATTTATTATTTCCGTATTATTCGTAGACATTGAAAAAATACACATACAGTTGGATACACTTCACCCAGGTTTCCATATAAAAGAAAATAGTTACCACATATGGAGTTATTTTATATAAACGCATCTTTTAAGATTATACCCATTCCACCAAGGAAAAATGTTCCTTCAGCAACTCATTAGTAAGACAAACTCCTTTATTAACCGTATTAGATGGCTTGCTTTCTTTTTCGACAATAAAGACATTAAACAGCCCTCTAACGATCTAACTGCTGGATTCAAGAAATTTTTTAAATCTAAAAAATAATCCTCCACCTAACCCAAGATTGAAAGGTTCAAGAGTATCACTGGTCTATCGTGAGGATTATGAAATTCCACCGTTCACCCTTAAGGTATAAACATCTGAGGTATCTTCACAATATCACCAAAGAAATTCATAACATGGATGGGATACTGGTTCAGTCGGATAAAACAGGAAACTTATACAGACTAACAAAGGATTATTACCTTGAATTGCTTAGAAAAGAAATACAAAAGAATTATAGGATTACTGGTAAAAGTGCTATCAAGAAAACCAACAAGAGAAATACATAAATACGAGTGCCTCGTATTTATGTGTTAATCTTGTTTTTCCTGCTGATGATAGCTGGCCTTGCAAATTATTTTATTTTGCTCAAAATAGTTTGAAACCTTGGTTCAGGAAATAGATGGTAAATATTTTTACTTTTCATTCCCTTTAGAAATTATACATAATTGTGGTTTGGAGTTTGACTGCACCTTCTAGTGGGTTAGATGTCCTATTATGGACATCTCTCTCATGTGATTAAATGTACACTGTATATATATATATATATATATATATATATATATATGAAAAAAATGAGAGCAAAAGAAATAATATTATTAAGATTATACATCTGAAAAAGTGCAGGACAATTCATTACACTTGAAGCAGTTCAGGACAAACTATTACGTCTGGTAAAGTACAGACCATTAAAATGTTTATTTAAATTATTGCAGCTAAGGAGAAAAATTGAAATAAAATATTTAGATTTAGAAAATATTAGCTTTTATTAAAAGTGAAGACTTTTTTTTACGAGTTATTACTTCTATTTGTTATAACTTGTCACTTCTATTAAACATTTTAAAAACATTACTCAAAATATTTTTTCACTTTAAAAAAATTCATTTGTTTTTAATTATTAATTAATAATTAGATATTTGAAAATAGGTTATAAAAAAATAAAAGTAGTACATAATTAGCCAGTACAATAAATAGAATAATACAAAAAATAGTTAAATATTATAGTAAAATCTACCTTTAACAACAAATTCACTGCATAATTTGCTTGAGTTATTGCCTAAGTTATTGCCAAGTCTTCATATTTTTAATCTTGAACAATGCGTATTTTTTACATAATAAATTTGCCTATCATACATACTATTCTTCTCTGCATAAAACTTTAGCTATATTGGTACTTCTGGCTCTCATTTTTTAAGTATTCTACTGTGTCGATATTATGAAAAATGGTGGTACCTTTTCGAATTATAACGTGACTTTGTAAATTAAAATCAAAAAAAATTTAATAGTCAAATTTTATTCTTAGCTGCAATATTTTGAGCAAAATATTTCTTGATCTGTACTTTACCAGATGTAATAACTTGTCCTGAGGTTTTCCGGATTATTTCTCTTGTTCACATTTTTCCACGAAAGCCATGTTTTTTCCAGGCTATGCCATTATGCTCATTAATAATGTGTGTCAAATGTGTCAATTAGCGGTGTCGTTGATAATTTTTTTCTTAACTCAATGATGCCAGTTACATACATTAAAAGTCCCCTAGAACTATATTCATAAAAAAGTATAGAACTATATTATCATCCTCAAATTTGAGAAACAAACACTCATAACCTTTATTTAAAAAAAAACTGTATTGCATGAGATTGATAGCATGAAATTACTTTGTCATGTAAGCTTAATTAAAATACAGTTTGTTTTAAAATAAAAAGGTAAATTAGGTGCAAGAATGGCATAGATGCAGGAGTGGCATAGGTGCAGGAGTGACTGCGGTTAGTAGCCTGCTTACCAACCACATATATATTATAGGTAAATTGTATTTATTATCTACTATATTATATTATCATAAGAATATGTTATAATAAAGGATCATGTTGATAAATTTAAATTTCTGAATTGACAACTGTATATCTCCGTTTTGCTTCATTGTTATATAAAATTAAAATCTACCCATGTGAATTGTAAATTTTCTTCTCTACTAAATAGGGTATTAAACAGTTGGGCCAGGGACAGATCGGATTATTTCATCACTATTTTCCATGTATTGGATTTAATTTAATATGTATATATTGACTTTTAATAGCATGTTATTAGTATCGCTATGCTTGAGGGATACGGGTATATCGATAGGTGCAGGAGTGACTGTGTGGTAATCGTTTGCTTTCCGACCACATGGTTCCGGGATCAGTCCCACTGTGTGGCACTTTGGGCATGTGTCATCTATTATAGCGCCGAGCTGACGAAAGCCATAGTAGACGGAATCTGAAAGAAGCTTGTCGTTTGTATATATAGCCCGTCGTATATATATGTATATATATATGTGTGTGTGTATGTCTGTTTGTGTCCACCCAACATCGCTTGACAACCGATGCAGGTGCCTTTACGACCCGTAACTTAGCGGTTCAGCAAATGAAACTGATAGAATAAGTACTAGGCTTACAAAGAATAAGTCTTGGAGTCGATTTGCACGACTGAAGGTGGTGCTTCAACATGGCCTGCAATCAAACGACTGAGACATATATATGCATATCTATTTTCCTATATAATCGGAAGTTTTGTCTGTGAATTGTATGTATATGTGATAAATTCATCTCATACAAATGGCTATATTATGAAGAAATGGTTGATTCTAGTTTCAGTTCTACTTTGGAGTAGTGCCTCCCAAAAAATTTCAGGCTGACCATCTGGTCGTACCTTAATTTAGTAGACCAGAACCGTACGGTGCTCCATGATGTGTGTGTGTGTGTGTGTGTGAGTGTGTGTCTGTGTGTGAGTGTGTGTCTGTGTGTGTGTGTGCGTATATATATATATATATATATATATATATATATATATATATATATGCGCGTGTGTATGTGGGCGCTGTTCTTTGTGCAAATTTATGTAGAGTGCAAAAATGGACAACTTTGTGATTCTCTTTTTTTTTTCATATCTTTTTGTGTGTCCTACATTGTTATTTTTTGTTTAGCAAGAATTAAAAATATTTTCCACCGATTCTGAAATAGTGTATCTATTTGACCATTGCTCAAATTTTTCCATAGATATGTATTTTATAGCACAACCAGAAAACTCATTTTAATTCACCTCTTAGAACATCTCTCTGAGTCCTTTCTATCACATTTTATCTTCCAAAGTGCCTTCTGTGTAATGGACGATTCCCAACGCAATATTTTAGATAGTGCTTTAATTTTTTCGTCATATGTCTTCTGAAATAACGTTGCTATATCTAATTTAACTTTAAGATAAGCCCGCAGCGTAATTTTTTTGTAATTACTACAGGAAACACCATGAAATTTGACGCAGAAACACATATATGCATCTATACACACATAAACTTTATAACAGAAAGAACAATTCATCTTTAACCACTGCAAACTACCGTAGAATATGTATACTTAAAGCTAAAGCTGAACGTAATAATCACAACTGTAATCTGTAGAAGATGACGCCTATAACTTTGGTAGGAAAAATACTTTTCTGCTAGCAAACAAATTTAGAAATATTATGATTATTTAAAAAAAAAAAAGATTCTTTATCCACCGGCGTAGAATTAAATCAGTTTGAAAGTTTCTATGAGTAACTCTGCTGTCAAGAGGAAACGAAAAGGAAACATTAAACCTAAGTACACTGACTTAAAATAAACTGTTGCTAATTAACGGTGAAATGCCAATTAGACAGTGCCAGTAAGAAATAGCATCAAACGAGAAAAAAAAATGTGTTTGCATAAAATGAAATACAGAACTGCATTTAAATACTACAGCATAAATGTTTCCTTGCTTACACATATATGCCATTCATATTCACATTTACACGTCCTCTTACATGGATATACATACATAGACACGCTATCACTCTCACGTACATAAACAAATATATATATATATATATATTTGTATATATATATATATATATATAT
>NC_068981.1:13904932-13906930 GCF_001194135.2 Octopus bimaculoides
TATATATGCATTTATGTGTATCCATGCGCCACACACACGCGCACATATACATGCAATAATATATCTATACAACTCGAATGTATCTTAGTGTTTATGATATCCGAGAATTCCTATCCTGGAAAATGGAACTTTTCTGCACTACATTGTTTGTTAGCTTAAACGTCATTGCATTTCCACAAAATGCTGGTGCCAGCGTCACGTCAATATCTCATATCAATATCTTCCTTTGGATAGCTTGACCTACGGGTTTAATTTTAATATTTAAGTGATTTCAAGTTAAATAGGTCGGACATTCTTCTATTGAAAACCGGCAGTCTATTGACATCCATGTTTTCGATGGAATCACTATTTTCTAAACATTGCAATTGTTATTCTGCTAGTTTTTTTTTTTGTTACTATTTTATTATTAATATTTTTGTTGATGTTGTTATTGTTGTTGTTGCTCTTTTTTTATTCTATGTAATGTTCATATTTCAAAAATGAGACTAACATAAAATGATTTCTTTATTTGTAATGATGGCATAGAAAAATGGGAAATAAAGTGCTTATGCATAATTTATAAACTTCCATTGACTTTTGAGTAGATCGTGCTTTAAAGGTTGAACAAATGCTGACGAAGCATTTTTACAAACTAAATTGATTTCTCTTAAGAGAACGTATCCTCATTTTGGTAATGTGTAGCTGACAATTTTGATATTGTGCTCCAGACAGTTCCACTTAACTGTCTTGCATAGCTTAACATATGAAAATAATGAGTGTGGGAGAAATAGACACAAACAAAATGAGGTAGCATGAGGTGGTAGGGATGGAAAGTGTATTAACGTATGACGTTTTATTGATGACAAATGCATTAGACAATGTAGAGATGTAACATCCAGTACATCATCATCAAACCTATTGACCTCAAACGGCGTTTCTTATGTCATTTAGATATATTGTGAAACTTTATCGAACAATTCAAACTATCAAAAGTCTTTATATATGCTTCTTTGAGCTCATCTTACTTTTATTCTCCTCCGTTCATCGCCTTCAAAACAATAAAACTTTTCTTTGAAATAACAAATACATACGTGTGTGATGTTGATAGAATATTAATCTTAGCATAAATTATGTTTGAAGATCACGTGAGCAAATAGAATATATATTTTAAAAGATATATTATGTTTATTAATAATGTTATTTTAAAATTATGTTGTTATTGCTGTTGGGACTTATGATAATGGAAATAGTTGTACAGTATATAAATACATATTTAAAAGGTTTCGCTTATGAGCGGATCTTAGAAATTAGGGAACACAATTGTGATTTCGTTGTCCCCAAATTACTGTATTGAGATTCTTAAGGAAATCAAAATAAGTTGCAGAGTTTTCAGTGAAAGACAACAATGATTTAACGTATTAATATGTATATTATATTCGATCCTTTGACAAATATTATACATACTTACTATATATAAAATACGTCAGAATATGCGTAACGAAATCCAATAATAAAATTGTGTGGTGTTGGGGATTCAGACAATCACAAATATAATCATTATAATTCTGTAAACTGAATAAAACTAATTTCTTAATCAAAAATACAATTAGTTGAGATTTTAGAGATTGTAAATTCACTGTGTCAAACGCAATAACAACCACTATATAGAGATTCCGATGGATATCTGTGTTCTATTAAATTGCGTCGCGGAACAATATTATTCAAACTTTAAATATAATTATCACTCTTCTTTGTTTCATTAACTTGCAAAGTAAATTAGTTGTTCTTAGTCACATATTGGTGTGGCGTTGCGTGACGTGGCTGTGTGGTAGGAATTCCTTCACAAACAGAGGGCTCCGTGTTCAGTTTCACTACGTGAAGACCTGTACAAGTGCCTTCTAATACAACCCCGGGCCGGCGAAAACCTTTTGCGTGAATTTGATAGACAGAAATTTACAGTACACCGTCATCTATCTATCTATCTATCTTATATATATATATATATATATATATATATAT
>NC_068981.1:13907333-13914725 GCF_001194135.2 Octopus bimaculoides
TTTTACGTATAATCATTGATTTTATGAATTCTTAACACCTTTTCAAACACACACACACACACACACACACACACACACAAACAAAGTGTTTTCTTATTCTTTTGTTATTTTGATATCCAATTCTTAATATGTTTATAATTCGTTTTTGTATTTGGTTTGCAAGATTCTTTATGTGAATTCGTGTGTTGAAGCATACCTTATTTTGTCTAGGAAGAGTCATTCTCTTTTAGTGCCTTATTATTTAACACACTCACAGTTTAGATTTCCACGCATTTACTTAGGTTTTCTAAAATGTTCGTTGTGTCTAACAACCTTTTCAATAGTCTTTGATTGTTTTTATAATTATCTCAAATAATTTGATCTGTATTCTTCATACATGTTCACAGTTCTAGATGTTATTCCAACGTGTATTCACGTGCGCTGATTCGAGCGTATATCTTAAACTGCATGAATAATTATATATGTACGTATAAACCAATATGTGTCTGAGTGTATATGAGGAGGTTTAGAAGGAAAAAAATGAGTATAAGATAAATGTAAATAAACAAAAAAAAACATTTTACATACCGTAGTCCAATTTCCCTCTGCCACCGGGCACCTTACCCGGTCCACTTCCTCAGAGATTCGTAGAAAATGTTGTAATTGTGGATTATCTGGGTCAAGTAGTTGAAAACCTGTTAAGTTTACACCGCCGTATTTCAGCCTCTCAAGTGGAAGATTAATGAATCCCTGAAATAATAATAATAATAATAATAATAATAATAATAATAATAATAATAATAATAATAATAATAATAATGAGAAGAAGAAGAATAAGTAGAAGAAACTGCTACTTTGGAAACTATTCAAAAAGTTAATAATGTGGGCTAGAGTAAGGCAAGTCGTGTTATGGGCACAAACTGCAGAGAGTGTGGCAGAGTCGGAGACTAGCGAAATCCTCAGAGATTTCCCAAAGAAAATAGATCATTTACTAGAGCATAACAGACCTGACCTAGAGGTGGTGGACAAGATGCACCACATATGCTACATAGTTGTTGTCTGCCTCTTTGACCCACAAATAATCAAGAAGAAAGGTGAAAAGATAAATAAATACGACCCTCTTAAATACGAAATAGCCCGGCTATGGAAAATGAAGAAGTGAAGATAGTGCCAATTATTTTCGGGTCCTTGAGAACAGAGTCAGAAGGCATCGAGGGAATATAAAGGAAACTAGAATAGAGTGTCCAGTAGAACTGTTAGAAAAGGTTTGCCTCCTTGGCACGGCCAGAATAATCAGGTATGTATTAGATATCTGAAAGGAATGGATGACATGGTACCGTAGGCAGCAGGTAAGAAACCTCCTACGCATGTAAGCCTCCAAGAGCTCCAACAAAACCTGGGATAAAGAGAAATGATAACAAGAAAACATATGACAGGATTTAGGATGCACCACGCAATATCTGACATAGAAAAGCTATATATACAACGTATTGAATGTGACAGAGGCCTTATACAGCTAGACAACTATTACAAAATTACCACCATAGGACTACAGACATACCTATTTCAGAAGCAAGGAAAACTAATAGAAATAACCACAAAGCACGAACAAAAAAAAGTATGTTTTCTGTCTTTAAGGAAGCTGACCAATACAAAAAATAATGTCATAGTACCTAACGACTATGAAGAAAGAGAAGAAACAACAAAAGCTGTAAACATCTGAAATCCAAACTAAAACTAGAACAGGAACATATGATAGAACGATGTCAAATACTGAGTTAAGCTAAATGGAAAAGAAATAGACAAAGCAAAATCTCGACAATGGTTGAAGTAGAAACTGAAGGATTTTCAATTGTAGCACATGGTCAAAGCTTTCCCACTAGAAATCACCAAAAGTGTATCGTACTATTCCTTCGTCCACTTCTGTCTTTTTTTGTGCACACCGTGTACGTGATCTGTTGTGGCATAACGACCGTCCGAGGCCAGATTTCTTCCAATGATGCAGGAGGTATCGGACGTGCCAGGCGGGAAACCTTCACCCTGATCGGCTATAGCTTCATTCTCGCCGTTAATTTATTCCTTTGTGTGTTGCATCATGATTTCATGATCGTTCGTGGGGTTCCCATGAGATTTGTCTTTGAGATTTCATCTCTATATATTTGTATATACTCGCACACATGTATGTACATACTCTGGGACTATGTGTTTCAGACTGATTGTGCAATCGAACACCATCGGCCGCATATTGTCGTATTGAATAAAGGAGAAAAATACTGTCAGATCATTGATGTAGCCATACCAAATGACATGAATGTTGTGAGTAAAGACGTTGAAAAAGATCACCAAGTACTCCGAATTGAAAGTGGAAATGGCAAGACTGTGTGGAATGTGAGAGGGTAGTGTAAAAGTGATAGCAGTGGTGATCGGAGCGTTGGGCTCAATCCCATTGAAACTTCAGGTCTTCTTAACAACTGAAAATCTCATGCAAGATTGATGTCTTGCAAAAAGCGGCATTATTGGTCACAGTACGCATCTTAAGGAAAGTATTATCTGTCTGAGGTCCTTGTGGTGACTTGATAGATGACTAAAGACTCCGGTGCATTTTACCTACACTGTTTTATGAAGGAATAATAATAAGAAAGAAAGACTGAGAACACCGTACAGGCAGCACGAAACCAAGCTTTGACCAGAAAGTGGAGGGTCAGCCTTAGGAATGAGCAGGTGTCTGCGTTGTGCTGCATCTATAACCTAGTGGAAGAAAGAATTGCCCATATCGTGAACGAATGCCTTAGACTTGCTGCAAACCCTTACAACTTGTGGTGACATGATGAACTAGCGAATGTGCTAAATTGAAAACTCTGCGGAAAGTGGGGTCTGAAGAGAAGGAATACGCTGTATGTGTACAAACCACAGAGAGTGGCGGAGTTTAAGTGCTAGAGCATAACAGACTGGATTTAGTAGTAGTGAACACGGTGTCCCACATATGCTATATAATTGATGATACAGAATCACCACGTAATCTCATTTGATCAATGGCTACGTAAATACTCTACTCTTGAAATTATTTTTGTTAATATCTGAATTTCTTTTCACACAATTCGGAACATCAGAGTATAGTGAGCCTTCTATGGGAGTGAAAATTTAACTTTAATATGAGGTAGTCAAACATATGTAAAACACTCACACAGACACACATATTCTTATATATTGTATAGATCATGGAATGATTTAAGTTTATTGCAGTATTTTTGATTTAACTCTGTATCATAGAAATAAATAATTTATCTCATGACTTAGATAATTGAGAAGTATTTTAATTAAAACATTTAAGTTGCTAAAATGAGGAAATTACAAAACAATTTTATGATCAATGGATATTTAGTGCTACAATCTAAAGTGTTCCTTAAATCAATGGTATACTTAGCCAGTCATTAGACATATTTTGTCTGTTGCTACGTAGTAGTGATTTTCCTACTAATCAATACAATACTTACAACTATATTAGTTCACTAATGTTACTGATTTTTGTTATCTCGTTCTGAAAATATTTCAGCAGAACGTTTAATTAGGTGTTATTTTAAAATCGGTACATTCAAATTTAATTGGAAGCAGAATCTAATGGAAAATACTAAAAGACAAGCGTAAATTAAGTCGGCTTAATGGATTTTAGATAGTGATTAACGTAGAAAGTTGCTACTCAACTATAATTAACGCTCTTCTCGTCTAATATTTATTACACTACGATGAATATATAATGTGTCAAGAAAAGGTTCATAGATATAGCTGGCATATTGGAAAATCTACTCACGAAATGCGAAACAGAACGTGAAAGTTAATAGAAGAAAACTAAAATCTTCCAATTACCGTTTATTTTGTACCAGAAAATCTTTGTCTTAACATGATGAAGTGATTATTCAAATGATATTCCACTTGAAAATGAAGAATATTTAACTAATAATTGAATTCCTTCTGTCAACTACGTTTAGAATATAATTTACATATAAACAGCCAGGTAAAAACCAGCTTGTTAAATGTTTACGATACCTAAAAAACAAAATATATACTTTAATAAGAAAGCCATTGTATACATTTTCGAAGACTTCAACATTACAAAGTCTCTCCAAAACAAAAAAAATTATGTTAGGCATACTACAGAATGCCAAGTATACAATGCTGAATCAACATAATCCAACAAATACTTAGTATTATTTTCAGAGATAATCCATGAGTGTATAATATTCTAATGAATGTTACATGTATTTAAAGATATGTATATTCTGTATGGGTATGACTTGAAACTGAATCCGGTCCTGGGTCCTTGGAACGGGCCTTCAAGTGGATTGATGGGTGTCGACCCGATTCTTAGCCAGTATTGTTTCCGGGAAAACTCTGATCCGAAGTAGTATCACGTCTTAATTTCCCAGCTATGGGCTAACTAGCACGTGAAGGAGTTTGGCCTTGTGGATTGAATGATGCAATCGTGATAGTGAGATCACGGTTTCCATTCCCAGACCAGCTATGTGTTGTGTTCTCGATTGAGACACTTGATTTCAAGCTGGTTCAGTCCACTCAGCTGTAAATGGGGAGCCTTCTGATCGATTCGACATAAGACTGAGGTGATGGATCAGGAAAAATCACCTGAATAGTTGAACACTGGAAAATATTATGCTTCCATTACGCAAATTCTATTCCAAACCTAGTGCAGAATGCTACGAGTAAATAGAGAGAGAGAGAAGAGGTGGAGGAGGAGGAGGAGGAGGAGGAGGAGGAAGAGGATGAGGATTATCATCACTGCTACATAGAATGTAGTACACTTCAAAGCACACCTCTGGAAGCACTGATTCAGCGACGATTATGGACCTCATAAACCTCAGTACACTTTACGAAATGAGAGATGTACCTCGACAGTGAAGGAGGTTTGAAACTAGAAAGAAGACCATACCAGATTAAATTTCCTAAATTACAAGTGATATATTATAGTTTATTCTTGATTAGAATACAAGTTTATAAATAATAAAAGCGAGTGAACACGTGCATTTACAAGCAAGCACCCCCTCCCCCCCCCACACACACACATTGCACCCAACTCGTGATGGCTGAAATGTTGTTGGCTTTATTCTTTCCTTCCCTCATAACCAGAAAATACAGAAAGTCTTCCGGCAGACACATGCACAAAGCATTTCTACCAAGGCTTTAATACATTTTCTCCGAGAAATTCGAAGTGCATGTTATTATTTAATGGATATGTTTTTTCTTTGAGGCTCTATTATGATTTCAGAAGGGTTTTACTAATTTGGAGGTCGAATAATAAGGCCCAGGTTTGTTCGTCAGTTTTTGTTTCCGAGTGATAAAATAGTGCAACGTCATTGTGACTGTGCATAATCATACATTCCTAAAATTTTCAAGGAAAGCTTGAAGGTTTGGTTTTCTCTTCAGTAAAATTCACTCGCCTCTACACATTTGCAGCAACCGGAATCATATCGAATGGAGAAAATGGCTAACTCAGTAATAGAAGAGTCGTCAGTCTTTCTTGTTTACATTATTTAAAAGGACTACACATGTAAAGTGAATCTTGCTACTAAGTGGGTTCTCATGTTATCAATTTTACATCATTCTTCAGTAAGATTCTAAGATTACGTCCCGTTGTATTAGATAGTAAGAAAGTATTTTCATCCATCCAAATTCTTGCTATATTAAACAATTCGGTCCACTTTGCTAATGCTATATCATGGCGCCTAAATTACCTAATCGAGAGAATACATTAATGAGAAAATTCCACAAGAAAATCCACCAAGCGTCATGTACAACACCACATTCGATACATCTCCCTGTTTGAAGTGGAACCTTTACTAACACAATTTATAAGCAAGTATGATAGAGGACTATACATAATTGGATTTAGCACATTCATCTATTTTACTCTCAGATCATTTGCACAAAAGAAATTCATCTCCTAATCGTTGAATAATAAATTTGAAAAGAGACTGAGAACGATTCAATGAAGCAACTGAACTGAGATCCATGCTGCTGTACGAAATTTCCTATAACAAGCAGGAGTTGTTATTGGACAGGTTTGCAGTAGGTTGATTTTTCTTCTATATATACGTCTTCATCTTTTGCGCTGCTTAATTTTACTTGCAGTAAAATTATCTTTAATAACATAATTCTGTGTAAAAGGTCAAGATTAATGTTTATGCAATAGCGTTGTAAAGGACCTCTTCTTCAATGGCTCAATAGGAAAACCAGCCGTCCGCCTACTTCTGCATGAAAGCTTGTTATTAAGTCAGCCAATGCAATTCATATACTTAGACCCAGTTATTCTATTACATGAAAACATGTCCAAAATGACAAGCTATATAAGAGAAGAAAAAAATCTAAATCAGCGACAACTATATTGCTTCCTAATCGATTTCCGAATATGATCGATGCCAGTGAATATCCGCTAAAATTAAAATATATCGTCAGAGAATGCGTCTTTATTATATATTTACTTTCATCTTTCGTTTAAGTTAGACATCGGTGTTGTGATATGCCACATAAATCCTATCATTTTTCCATGTTCATATTGATGATGCTTCAGACACATTCAATGGAGACATCTTCCTGGCGAGCAGAAGTGCGTCACTTGTCAAAGCGGTCGGACAATCCAAAACAATCTCTTCTATCTCAACGACTATATTAGCTTTTCTTGCCATGCGAAAAATATCGCAAACATATCACAGCTACAACCATAATTTCTCCTATTATTATTATTATTATTATTATTATTATTATTATTATTATTATTGAGTGAGAGAGCAGTGTATACCATCAAAGTGACACTGGGGTATTATTATTACTATTATTTTTGTTGTTGTTGTTGCAGTTATTTAAGGCGCGAAGGTGGCAGATCTGTTCGTGCGTCGAACTAAATCTTTAGTAGCATTTCTTCTGCCTCTTTAAATTGTGATTTCAAATCTTGCGAGGGGTCAACTTTATCATTAACCATCCCTATAGAGCCAATTAAATAAAACACCATTCAAGTACTGGAGTCGATGCAGTCCGTTTTCTCTTGGTTTCAAATTGTTGGCCTTGTACCCAAACTTGAATGAAGTATTATCTTTTAAAGCAGTGAAGAAACACACACACATACACATCTATGTGTGTACGATTGTGTGTGCGTGTGTGTTTATCTATGTCCATGTGCGTGTGGCCATATATATATATATATATAAATGATACAATCAAAAGAAATACCCAAAGATTCACTAAAAACAGTCCCAATCACTGCTATAATCCACAACGAGCCACTTTTAGGTCACTTGACCATTGAACATCCTACTACTATCATACCATCCCTCATTCTTTTATTATTCGTTCTCTTCTTCTTCTTCTTCTTCTTCTTCTTCTTCTTCTTCTTCTTCTTCTTCTTCT
>NC_068981.1:13915369-13919792 GCF_001194135.2 Octopus bimaculoides
ATATATATATATATATAATCTCTGCGTGCTCGCTTTGTTGTAATTGTAATTGTAGCAAGTAATATTGAAGGATGTATCATTGATATATAAGTTTTACACAAATAATTATATAAATAATCTTAATCATGTAGTGTCAAAAGATCAGGCTCCGACATAATTATACACCGATATAATTACACAATGATTTAGAAGGGAAATAATTTTGACGCTTCTATACCATTAGATAGAGTACGTGTGAGTATCATGGTACAAAATAGTAACGTTTCCCCATGTAAATAAAAGAGCTTCGTACAGAGAAATATGAGCAGTTAAGTGTGAAATTGGTTTCGTAATAGATAAAACAAAATGAAAGTTAATAAATAATCGGAGAAAAGAAATATTTCTTTGATCGATAATTGTTAATTAAACCGGCGTTAAGATACAGTCTTTGTCTTTGAGAGTGTAATTTTATACATTGAATTAAGTATCAATTAATGTTTTTCTAGCATGATTTTTCAATAAATTTTTTTTTTCTTGTTCTAATACTTTGTTCGTATGTTTTTTTTTCATTATTTGATTCCAGACATGGAGTTCGTTATTCGTGCTTGTTTTCAATTGTATTTGAAATATATAATATATTATAATTCATATATTCCTATATAATTTCGTATAATAAACATATGTAGTATATTATATTTGTGCACACTCGCGTGCACACACATGCGCACACAGGCGTGAGCGCACATATATATCTTATTCTATATTTGGTTTGGCGATGCAATCAGAAAAAATGGAATGTTTGTGTGTGTGTTTGTGTGTTATTAGTCTTCGATACAATGTTAGAGAGGTTCGTGGTATATGTATATACACAAACGTTATATGGGAAATACCAAGCCTACTTGATAACAATTGATAAATTGCCTGCTAGTTTATTACTTTCTTTTCTCTTTTATATTAGTTATATCCTGATCAGACGTAGGCCTTCCTGTCCTATCTCTTCAAGCTTTCGTTGGAAATAGTGTTTGTAAGAAGAGAATAAGTGACAAGAGAGATTTGGCCGCATTGTATAGTCGGTTTACTGACCATACAGAAGTTCTTTATTTGGTATGTACGTTTGGTATGTATATGTATGTATATCCGTATGGGTTTATATGTGTGTATGTTTCTGTGTTTCTGAGTCTGTGTGCATCTGTGTTGTAGATGTCTATGTGGGCGTTGTGTATTTGTGTGTGTAACTATACAAAGTCTGCTTTGATTCTTATTAGGTTTTCATATCTCTGTTAAACATATATGCCATGGGTATATAACGACTTTTTTCAAAGGTATTAGTTCCTTGGGCGAAATCTTTCTTGATGTTTACATACTCCCTCACACATAATTTATACGATCCTACTAACGTATCCATACCGTTAAGAAAAGCGATGGAAGAACTAGCATATATTCTGGGTATATTTCGTTCTTGAAAGACACGATATCCGTTACTTTTTTTATAAGTCACTGCATATTTCCTGTTTCGCATCACTATATACCAGTGCTAGCTTCTGTCCATAAGTTCGTTACCCGCTTTGATTTGAGGAAGTAAGTAGTAATCTTATTCCATGATTAAAGGGTTTAACCCATTACCTACCAGTGATCCCATATGAGATCACTTAAAAATTACAAATTTCGTAATTATCTGTCAATATTTACACATATCTAACCTTTTTGCTATATCTACTAGGTATATTTCTCTTATATTCAAATGAGGTTTGCTAATTTTTCACCCAATATCTCCGTTATTTCTATTTAAAATGTTATTTTGAAATGTTATTTTGATCATTCCAGCGTGTTTCTAAGGCTGTTTTATGCTAGAAATCAAAGTTTCCTAAAAACAATTCCAGTTAATAGAATTATGGGAGGTAATCGGTTAAATTCGAAGCTATCGTGGAATAGTCAACTTTGATTACATGGTCACTATAACCGAGCAAAAATTTAAGAGACCATTCTGATACATTAGCTTTTGTATCTCTTAAGTGACCTCGGTTCCTTCTGCCTCGAATATTAGTAAATACTGAAGCGACTCAAAAGATTTTTCGAACGCACAGGCAAAATTAATATATCTCAGGACTTAATACTCGCTCACCTCCTCCATTATTCTACAGATCTAATTCTACACTATCAACCCAAACCTAGACGTACCTCCGAAAATGAGTTCTATTTTTTCTTATTCGAATTAAAAAAACAACAACCTAATGTCGTCCTTTTTATCCATGTAATGATTTTTATACATAAACTAAGGCGCACTGAGGTTTTGCCACTAAGAAACTAACTGATGGATATTCATAAGATCGGAAAGACAAGACGAAGCAGCACAACACGGGTTGCACTAAATACGATTCCAACACTGTTAAACAATACATTGCATACTTCTATGAATAGTGACTGATATATCTATGAATACACACTTATATACACACAAATATATAAAAACCCCGCCTAGTACACACACACACTCTCTCTCTCTAACTATACAAATATATATATATATATGTATATAAATATATATATATACATGCATATGTGTATATATATATATACACTTACATGCATATATATACATATATGCATATATATATATCGAGACATATATATATACATATATACATACATATATATATATATTCATACATATATATGCATATGTATACATACATATATATATATATATATATATATATATATATATATATATATATATATATATATATATATATATATATATATATATATACATATATATACATACGTATATGTATATACATACATACATTCACATATGAAGCTGAGACATAGCTATACAAATATGCAAATAGGCACACATACATGTGTTTACATAAAGATAAAATATGTGCCTTGTCATCTTTAAGAGTGCATATATATGCATGTGCATTTATGTATGTGTATATATATACATGCGTATATACATATGTGTATTTTTGTCGTCCATTTTAGAAATCTAAAACTTGGATTTTTCTGCTACTTACTCGAGATTAATATTATAAATGAGAGCGAAAGGAATTAAATATTGTCCTGTCACATCACATACTATCAGAAAAGAAATCATGTTTTACATATACATTGTCAGATTTCTTGCATTAAGAATTAATTCTAGAATTCAGATTCGATTATACATTTTGGCGAATAGAATAAAAACAAAATATTCAATATAAAATATTTTTTTGAATCGTGAAAGTTCATAATTTATACCATACACACATTATTATTATTATGGAACATTTCTTAGTGTGTAGGAGTATAATATTTGGTCAATGAGGTATTGGTGAGGTCAACGAGCTATTGGTGAGGTCAACGAGCTATTGGTGATGTCAAATTTTAGGAAGATTATTCCTTGTATATTTAATCTTTTCCATTAAGATATTCGCCGAAAGCCGAAGAATAAATCAATAGATGAAATGTAGCATTGATTTATACAAAATATTCTGTATTTGCTACCGATTTTCCACACGACTCACTGCGTATACTTTTCAGTCATAAATGGCTCGAATATTGAAAGCATCAGTATAGTGGTTTTGCAAATTCAAACATAAATGTATCTGTTATAGTTCATATTGTATACTTAAACAACGTTTTTGTTTATTTTGCAGAACTGTAAACTTATGCTATAAGATCCATCGAATCCCAATACACATATTACGAAAACTAGTTTTAAGGCATATATATATGTATTTGAAAGCGTGTGGCTTATTGGTTAGGGCATGCGTCTCACGATCGTAAGGTCGTGAGTTCAATTGCTAGAGACACTTTGTGTCCTTCAGCAAAACTTTATTTCACGTTGTTCTTTTCCACTCAGCTGAGTACTACTTGAATTTCAAAGGGCTGGCCTTGTCACACTTTGTGTCATGTGTAATCTCCCTGAGAACTACGTTAAGTGTACACGTGACTATAAAGTGCTCAGTCACTTGCATGTTAATTTCACAAGCAAGCTGTTCCGTTGATCGCATCAGCTGAGACCCTCGTCGTCGTAACCGACGGAGTGCTCTTATATATATACACATACACTTTTACTCATTGTAATTTGACTGTGGCCATGCTAGAGCACCACCTTTAGTCGAATAAATCAACCCCAGTACTTATTCTTTTTAAGCCTAGTACTTATTCTTTTGCCGAACCGCTAAGTGATGGGGACGTGAGCACACCAACATCGGTTGTCGAGTGATGGTGGGGGACAAACAGACACAAAAACACACACACACACACACACACACACACACACACAAACACATATATATATGTAAATGTCGGGCTTCTTGCAATTTCCAAATCCACTCACAAGGCTGTGGTCGGTCCGAGGTTATAGTAGAAGACACTTGCCCCAAGGTGCCACGCAGTGGGACTGAACCCGGAAGCATGTGGTTGGAAGGCATGCTTCTTAGCCACTCCTATA
>NC_068981.1:13919909-13921649 GCF_001194135.2 Octopus bimaculoides
ATATATATATATATATATAGTGTAGTATATTGCCACTTAAGTGTGGCTGACCCCTAGGTGTGGATGTTACTGTTGCTTTTAGCCCCAGGAGGACATCTCCTCCAGCTGGCTTATCGACACACGACTGTGTCCTGTTTGCCAAGGGAAGTTATCCCTCTCACCATGATCTGCAGCACGAATGGTGAGAGGCATGGATTGTGCATCACCATAAATGGTATGATTTGTTCTTGTTTGTTCTCTTCTTTGTGTTGTCCTCAGTTGTTGTGTAGGTATCTTCATAGCCTACTGAATAACATTTTCTATAAGTAGTGACAGGTATTTTTGTTTCAGTAGAAATTCATTCACTTCCATCAAGCACTGATTCTTGATCTTCAAATCTTCTACTATATGACTTTTATAGATGTGATTGTACTAATACTAATACTAATATGTGTGTGCATGTGCCGGCAAGTGTGTTTTTAATGGTTTTAAAAGACGTTAAATATGCAGAGATACACATTCGCTCAAACGTGTATATTACCTATTTTGATATACATGCATTTATCTTATTTATTGCTAATGTTCTCTATCTATCTATCTACCACTAATTTTTTAATAGTATATTCAGATTCATTGAGCAATTTAGCAAAACTTGCATCGAAGTATAGTTATCGCTTGTGTTCAATATTTGTCAACATAACATGTAATTTAAAGAAAGAATTTGACATTTCGCATAAGGACGTTTCTGTAGAATTTACATAGCTGGTCATGTTATAATTACCATAGCTAAAATACAAATTTTTGAGTGAATTTGAAACGAAGTTCTTTCTCCTCACTATTTTGAATGATTTAAATATATATCTGTTTATTCAGTTTTATCACAAAACAAATATACATTCCATTAAGCATACATACACACATGCGTATGTATATATGTATATCCGTAGGTATGTATGCATGTATGTATGAATGTACGTATGTATGTATGTATGTATGTATGTATGTATGTATCTGTGTATGCATTCATTTCTTTTGAAGTCATACAGGAAGATATTGAAACAATTGTAGCAAATAATAAAATTATATTTGTTTGGAAACTAGAAACAACATCAGCAATTTGGGAGGGACGATGAATCAATAATATCGATCCTTATGCTTGACTGAAACGTTATATTATCGGAAGGATGAAAGAGAAAATTATCCTCGACTCAGAACGGAAAGAACCGGAAAAATACGGTAAAGAGATTTTTTTTTCCAACGCCCTAAACAAACTGCCTCGTAATATTTGTTTTAAATTTTGGCACACAGACAGGAATTGGGGTGGGGGGAGTGGGTAATGCGATAGCATTGAGCCCAGTTCTTCATGGATATTTTACTTTATGGACACTCATGGAATGACGGGTAAAAGGGATCCTGTCGACATTGGAACTAATATCGTAAAACCCGGAAGAAATGTTACTAAGCAGTTTATCCGACGCGTTAACACTTTGTCCAGCTGGTTACTTTAATAATATTAATAATAATGATTTCAAATTTGGCACAACGCCATCAGTGTCGGGGAAGTGGGGAAGTCAATTACATTGATCCCCCAATACTTAATCAGTACTTATTTTATCGTCCTCGAAAAGATGAAATGCAAAGTCGACCTCGGCAGAATTTGAACTCAGAACGTAAAGACAGACAAAATGAAGAAGAAGAAGAAGAATTCGTCAATGGTCGTGCTAATATATTTGAAATTACTACTCAAGTATTCATTATAGC
>NC_068981.1:13921676-13925848 GCF_001194135.2 Octopus bimaculoides
AAATAAATAGAAAAATTTAAAAAAATAGAAATTCGCTTTGTATTTGAGAAATATTTATATATTGTATTATAGCTCCTATCCGAATGCGAAGTCTTACATTTGGAATACGAAATGTACTCTTTGTGAGATTTAACATAAAAACAAACGGCATTTGAAATAACTTCCGAATCGATTTATGTTACATGAAATTTCCGGTTTGTGACAGCCAAAGACAGCGCATTTATAAGTAAGTCAACTTCAAACGCAGTTTCTTTTCCTCATCCATGAGAATAATATATTTGACTGCCGATATATTCACATGAATATATCGAATATATACATATATACACAAACACACACCTTTGTGTATGTACGCGCGGACACACACACACACACATACACACGTGGACAACAGAAGAAAAGGGAACTCAACACAGTTTCATAGGAGTTACATATGGTATTTAATAAAAGTTTCATTCAGCTGCAGGTAACTTAATGTTTCATTAGCTCGTTAAACAAATCTATCTCGTCAGGTACGACAAGTTCAAGTTGGCTTCTAGATACTGGGCTGCTTATTGCTCAACGCGGCTCACATGGTGTCATAGATATGATTGCGATATCAGTGCCTATTTCGTCACGTTGTGTTACAAAATGAATGTCAATTGCATCAGAATAGACGATATCACCCACACCATCAGCAGCTGTTGAAAAATACACACAAAGCACTATCTTCTTAGACACAAAGGGTTTTTCTGATGGCCATATCAAAACTTTCATTCACCAAAATGTATACTTACACTTCAGAGTGATGGATTCGAGTAGAACATTCCAATAGAATGCAGCAATGTTTTTTGGAAGCATTTTTATAAATATACGTTATATATATATATAAATAGTTATATATCATATAACACGTGGCGAAATTCTTAAAGTGATGGATTCAATACTCGGAAACAGAAGGTGAGTTGGCAGAATGGTTGGCAGAACGGTTGGCAGAACGGCGGGCAAAATGCATAGCGGCGTTTGATCCTTCTTAAACATTTTGATCTCAAATTTCGCCGAGGTTCGACTTTGACTTTCATTCTTTTGGGGTCCGTAGAATAAGTAGCAGTTGAGCACTGGAGTCGCAGTAATCAACTTACCCACTCCACCAAAATTGCTGCCTTTGTGTCAAAATTTGAAATCGATATACTCGGAAAAGAATATGACCTATTTCTTTGGAATATTGTGAAATGCGCAATATGTATACACACACAAACACACACACACACACACACACACACACATACACACACACACACACACACACATACACACACAGACACACACACACACACACACGCTCACACACATATATATCTTTTAATTTGTTTGTCGCTGGGTTGCGGCCAAGCTTCAGCACAACCTCAAAGACGTTATTCAAACAACTAGAGCCAGTAATGTTTTTAAAGCCTTGTAGTTATTTTATCAATCTGAAACGGTGGTAGGGAGAAATACACACACAGACACACAAGCACACACACATACACACACACACACAAGCATGCACACACACACACAAGCATGCACACACACACACGCACATACGTATATATACGGTGGGCTTCTTTCACTATCATTCTACCAAATCCACTTACAAGGCTTTAGTAGACCCAGAAATACAGCAGGTGTCACTTGCCCAAGGTCCCACGCAGTGGGACAACACTCAGAACCATGTTTTGGGGAATCAATCTAGAGAGAGAATGATCATATTACTTATAGTTTGTTATATATTTCTGTAGAAGTTTTCAGTGGAAGAATCTTACGAGTGCGTCTTGCCTGTTAATATGAAAGGAAATAATGCAACATGATTTGATTGATTCGAAAAGATTTTTCCCACTTAGAATTCCGCACGGATGTGTTTGTTTAAATATACGTATACACAATTATAAATGTGTGTATGCATATAAACGGTTACGTAATGTTTATATGTTTTGATTCCTATTTGTATATGGTTCTGTGTGCAGAATTGTGTAAGATTCTGGTTGTGATAGAAGTAATTATATAAATATATAAATAGAATGCAGTGGGAGCGTTTTATTTCTTTCTGTTTCTAACTTGATTTAAGAGGTGAATTCGAGTACAAAGCAAAGAAATCACCATCCAATGTACAATTGTTTAGAAATATATTATTTTTCGTGTGTATATTTCGGTTGTGAAATATCAAGAATAACTTTACTCTAGCAATGTTTAGACGTTTGACGGCATAGTGTAATTGACCTGACATGAGATTGTTTACTCAAAGTGCTGGGTCATATTGAAGCAGACATAAGTCTTGTCGACTGCAATAACATTGAAATTCTCTCAGAGAGAAATGATAAACGATCTCGTGCAATCTGGCGAATTATTTCCAGTGAACAAATATCTACACTACAGCAGGAAGTATAAAGTTGCTTTTCAATCATTTTCACTTCAGATTTTAGCTTCCGCAACATAAATCTACACAAGGGAATACAAAGAAAGACAAGGATCACTGAGGTAGGTGTGAAATAGCGTGGAAATCAGGCTAAAATCGTTATTTATTTAGTGTTTATATCTATGCATGCGCACAGACACACATTCATTCCCATAAACATAGGAACACATATGCTAACGCTCTATTGGTAGTAATGGAAGTATCTACAGCATCTCCGTAAAATCATGGTGTGATTTCAGAATTATTCATTGATGTAACTTGCAAAACTATTCATTTCATATACATGTTGAATAAGAGACCAATTAATAAAATTATGATCAGATTGATGAGGCTTCTATTTGTTGCCGTGCACACGTATAATCAATACTCCAGTCGGAAGAGTGAAGAAATCGCGAGATGCACGCGCAGCCAGTCACGTAACTTTTCACTGGAATGTACTTAATATGCAGCTTATGTAGAATGAAAGGTATTTTATTTGATAATGGCACAACACTACCTTGGCCATAGCCAATATGCCACATCAAGTAAACCTGTGTATATTAGGTACAGGAATAAAATCATTTCAGTATGAGATATATTTACAACGTACAGCATTCTGTTATTAATACGAGACTTCACTCTCTATTCTTGTCATACAGAATGAAACCAACCACGAAGATGGTGTGTTCCTCAAGCCATGTGTCTCTGTTCATTTCTCTTCCTCTCTCCATTTTAGCGTCCATTTTATTCTAGCAGCTCTTACATTTTCAGTGGTCTAAGGACCTTGTAACGAGCGAATGCACACACACACACACGTGCGCACACACACACATGTTTACATAGATGACGAGCTTCTTTTACTTTCCGTCTACCTAATCCACCCAGTGGAGGCGCAGTGGCCCAGTGGTTAGGGCAGCGGACTCGCGGTGGAAGGATCGCGGTTTCAATTCCCAGACCGGGCGTTGTGAGTGTTTATTGAGCG
This sequence comes from Octopus bimaculoides, assembly GCF_001194135.2. Classification (NCBI taxonomy): domain Eukaryota; kingdom Metazoa; phylum Mollusca; class Cephalopoda; order Octopoda; family Octopodidae; genus Octopus; species Octopus bimaculoides. The sequence continues at coordinate 13,925,072 of NC_068981.1, forward strand.
AAAACACCAAAAGCTCCACGAGGCTCCGGCAGGGGATAGTGGCGAACCCTGCTGTACTCTTTCACCACAACTTTCTCTCACTCTTTCTTCTTGTTTTTTTTATAACTGTATTTCAAAGGGTCAGCCTTGTCACACTGTGACACGTAGAATATCCACAAGAACTACGTTAAGGGTACACGTGTCTGTGGAGTGTTCAGCCACTTGCACGTTAATTTCACGAACAGGCTATTCCGTTGATCGGATCAACTGGAACCCTCGACGTCGTAAGCGACGGAGTGCCAACAACAACAACCTAATCTACCCACAAGGCTTTGTCGGCTCGAGGTCATTGTAAAAGACATTTGCCCAATGTGTCAGGCTTTGAAACTAAACCCGGAAGCATGTGGTCGGGAAGCAAGCTTCTTACCACAAAGTCACGCCTGCACTTATTGGGGAATTCGCAGTTTAAATTTACAATGAAAACACAAAGTGAGAGGACACTTAGCAAATATCAATATTATTTTAAGATATAGCAATGGCATCTTTCATTATTACCACTGAAATAAATGATCAACTGTTTACCATCTCATTTTTCTAACTCTGTATGCTAGAATTCCTAATATACGATGACCTCTTTAAACTTTTCTTCGTAAATATATTGTTTAGGAAAGATAACTTTCTTCCTTAGCAATCATTAATCTATTTCTCTTATAACTTTTCCTTGAAGATACTAGTTATTTCTGTGTGTGTGTGTGTGTGTGTGTGTGTGTGTGTGTGTGTGTGTGTGTGTGTGTGTGT
>NC_068981.1:13926026-13930900 GCF_001194135.2 Octopus bimaculoides
ATATATATATATATATATATATATATATACATACATTTATTTATTTAATTCAAATATTAGATATTACACTCTGTAAATGACATTTACTCGATATTTTACCATTTTTTTTTCTTTTATGCATAATGCATTCATTATGCCAGCAGTAGCTGTGCAGCCTACTAAATATAAACGAAGGTATCGCTGTGTGATGAAGATGCTCGCTTTGTAACCACGTGGTTTTGTGTTCAGTTCCACAGTGCCGTATCTTGGGGAAGTGTCTTGTACTATATCGCTGGGCTATGCAATTCTTTGTAAGTGAATTCTATAGATACAAACTATGTGGATGCTCATCGTAAAAAAATACATATCTTTGTGTGAGTCTTTTGCGTTCGCACTTGTGACCCACCACCACCACGTGACTACCGATTATGGTTTGTTAGTCCCTACAACTAGCAATTTCGCAAGAGGGACCAAATATGTCCAGTACAAGACTTAAAATGTCAATCTTAGTGTCGACTTGATCGAACCCGTTCAATTCAGTACTCCAGCTTGGCCATATTCCTATGACTAAAACAAGTAAAATATAAAAATGTAAGAAATGAATAACTGCTAATAGACAAACTAATTTTAATTTGAATTTGTTTCTCAGTCATAATTTCAGAAAAGTATATCTTTCTCCTTGAGAAGAAATGTTTATCTGCTTATAAATACTAACTTCCTTTTATATTATAAATATAGACGACTAACTGGATATCATTGAAAATCTATGCTGAATTCTGCACTTGTATGATGGTAGGTAAAAATGATTTAGCTAACTTTTGACAAATGTACTAATGTATACATAATAATGTATCCTGGAATAATCCTTGAATAAAAAAAAAGAATACAGGTCTTTAGTGCATATAATAGTAATCTATTTTATGCCATTTTGTGACATGGAAAAGAAACAAATCGGGTCTCAACGTACTTTGCTATCAACGCGTAGGTGACTGCATTATCGATTGCAGTATAAAACGAGGACCTGTATCAGTTTTCAAATTAAGTACTAGCTGCGCGTTTCTCCTCTTTCAACAACACAAGTTTATTTCCGTAACTGAAAGATATGCCGTTGGATTCCAGTCTATTTCATTTGATCTCTGTACATTCATACATATAATAGTCAATAATATATAAAGCATGTACAATTTTTCTCCGCGAAATGGTTTATATTTTTACTAAGCTTACTGTGTATAATGTTATCTCTATAGTTATTTATTCATAAACAAGTTGCATTTGTACGTTTGTTTCTCAGCAGCATGTATATAATTGAAAAACATTCCTGCATTTGAAAAGCTTTGTATGAATTTATAACAATTAGCATAGTTCTAAAAATAAATGCATGACCTCAGAACCTATTTCATTCAGCTTTATTGCTGGAACATAATATAATAGTAGTAACAATGAAATTTATTGTCTTTTATTTTCTTTATCTATATAACTTTCCAAGAATTTAACAAGAAAATCTTGCTATTCACTAATGTTTCAAAATTTACCTTTTGACCAATTGTTGTAAAGAAAAGTGATATCGCTGTACCACGTCTGGTTAATTGTATCATCACATTTTTTGCGCCGCAGGAACTTTCAATTAGATATAACATTAAGTATTCGGAAAAGAGTCACGACTTCGAACACATTATTATCTATTATTTAAACGATCAATGCATGCTGACAATTATTACGGCTTGCCTACGAATTCGCTTGCGGAGAGATGTGCAAACATATAACTGTATTAACATGAATGACTCCAACTCATTAACCCCTTCTTTAGCAAAATATATCTACTTTCGGAACACTGCAGTAATCATGTAAATTCCGTTAGATTCTATATCATTGATTTATTTTAAATATATACGGTATCAGCGTTTTACTTTTTATCGGAACTTTACAATATGAAATAAGATGACTTTATAAATAAATTCATTTTGTAACTATTTCTCGATATTGTCCTGTATCTCCATGATATGTAGCTAATTTTTCCGTGCATTTTACTTTAAAACCATTTCACTATTTACATAGATTGTTTGTTTTTCTTAATTTCTTTCTTTCTTTTTTTTTCTTTTTCTTTTTGATATATCGTAATCATTTGTGTTGCTAAAAATTGACCATAGTTTTTTCTGTGTGACTTTTTGCCTTTTTCGTCCTCCATAACTTATTCGAATCAATTATGTTATTTTCCCCTGGTTTAAGTTTTATTTGTCTCGTCTTCTTTTCCAGCATATCCACATCTCTGATTGTGTTACCTGTTCTAATCGAAATAGAAATCTGATAACTACAGTTTCCCTTTTAATTTGGATTTCAAGTAAACATCATTTGCAATTTTTTTCAATGAATTGATCGAGATACGTTCAGACTTTTCTCGCATTCTTATAACGAAATATCTAGAAAATAGTAACCAATATAAATATCATTTATAATTAACCACAAATGTGGCATCCTTTTTAAGGATCGCTTTATCAAATTTGTTCACTTTCCTTTTATCAGTATTTGTATTCTTTACATATATGTGTAGAGGCGCATGGCTTATTAGTTAGGTGTTGGTTTCATGATCGTAAGATTGTGTTTTCGATTCCTGGACAGGGCGATACATTGTGGTCTTGAGCAAAACTCTTCCTTTCACGTTGCTCCAGTCCACTCAGCTAGTAAGAACGTGTAAATTTGCTGTGGACCGACGTCCCGTCCAGAGGGGAGCATATATACGCAAGAGAAACCGGGAAATCGTCTCTATGCTCCTTACAGAGTAGTGTGGACTAATCATACGTATATGTAGGTATTAGTTTCGAACACAGCAACTACAATGAATTATATACTTAACTGATGAGATCAGAAAAAAGGCGAAATATGTTCCAATATGTCTCTTATATTTGTCCAGCGTAAAACGCTATATGCGCAAGGCTATGATAGTCAATTAAAAATTAAATCGGTATTTGTTAGTGACTAAAACCTAAACGTTTCTCCTCACCGTATAGTGATTTATAGTCAGCTCATTAATATTCCACAGATTGTGTTCATGCATTTTATACCGTTCTGTAATTATATGATGAAATCAAACACAAAATTTTATTATAACAAACAGGAAAATATAACTACTTCAGTTATTTTCAAAGGCGTTAGCTATATCATATTTTAGCTCTTTACAAATATAAAAGAAATGGGTGGAAAAATAAAACTTAAGCATCTATAAATAGAGCTGAATACAAAGAAAGTTCAGTAGAAAATGCCCATTTAATTGCATTGGATTAGATGGGGAGGACTTTTGTAGAATATAATAAGACAAACAAAAATCGAGACACGGGATTTCTATATACTTTTCTCAAGCTAATGAACATGTTTGAGAAACCAAATTTAAGGTATTTTATTTGTTCTTGTTATCGACTTGTGTTCCATTATCATTCATTGTTTGACCCGCATTTCTATACTGTTTGCAGCTCCACAAATAGCAGGTGATTGATATATGCATCTTTATCACGATATCATTAACTGAAAGTATTATCTACTGATATTGTGATGCCATTAAAGATGGCAATTATGCAAGGTAAATGCTTATTTCATCAGGCTTTCTAACTCTTGTTTCACTATCTATAACTCTAAGCCCCCTATTTCATATTCCTTACAACAGTTCACTTATCTATTTCGTTTCTATACCAGGATTGCTTTTTAGCATAGGTTTAATGCCTTGTAGATATCATTTCTAAATTACTAATGCACGTTTTACTGTAGCTGCTACTTTCATTATTGTTGCTGATACTGGAATTATAAATATTATTTCCTTATCTATCACCAAACACTTCATATATTAATCTACTTTTCTTCTAATTCCTTCCATCTTCATGCAGTTTCATTTTAAGCTGGTGCGTTTAATGCATTAATGGCTACACGGGCATATAAATTTTGCATATTGCTTTCAAACATAACAAGCCTTGCAGTTATTTCATCATTATCACCGACGTTATCTACAGAACATCATCATCAGTAGCAGCTGCTACTTCCGCAGCGGCGCAGCAGCAACATCGGTAGTACCAGCAGCAGCAGCAGCAGCAGCAGTAGTAGTGGTAGTGGAAGTGTGTTGATAAAAGCATTTTGTTAAAAGTTCAGTAAAGCTATTATGCAAAACACCGATAAAACGACCACTGCATTTGTCTCCGCGAATTACATATATTACTTACTGTATATGATCCAATGTTTGTAAATAATATGAGAGTCCAACGAGGAAGCTCGGGGACAACGACTAAGTAGGTGCAAGGCGAGAGTTCATAATAATTTATTCAGTAGAAATATATCAGCAAATTGAAAAGATATTGCGCAATCCATGTTTAACGATACCATTATACTGTAATTCGTTTACAATGTTCTCTAAGCATCGCTATATATATATATATATATATATATATATATATATATATATGGGAATGTTAATACATGCCCAACGTTGAACTCCTCATTCGTATCATTATCGAACCTGGAGCTTAACTATAGTCTGTCCCTAGCACTTGCTGAGCATTACTTGACACATTTGGGCCTTCTTGACACCAATACCTATCATATCCTATATATATGGGAGAATGTACGAAAAAAAACAACAACAGACGAGGACAGGTGGTGTAAACAACAAAAGGATGTATTAGTTTGACGCTCGGGAATACAGAAAGTCTTTAACGTTTCAAGCTACGCTCTTCAACAGAAAGAATACGGAGAAAACAAGGAGAAAAACACGGAAAATCCTGTCTCCACTCATCAAACACGAACTTCTGGATTCTACATTCTTTCATTCTGGATTTATTCTTTCTGGACTGTTTTATTCTGAACTCTACACTCTCCAGCTGCACCTCTCCTACCCACGGATTACACTGGACATATAT
>NC_068981.1:13931490-13939339 GCF_001194135.2 Octopus bimaculoides
CTCTCTCTCTCTCTCTCTCTCTCTCTCTCACTCCCTCTTCTTTTAAACTATATGGGAAGGAAACTTGAAGCTGAGGATAATGTAAGATTTATTTTCTTTTTTCATTCACAGGCTCTATAGTATTGTTATTTTGAAGAAAGTTAACTTCATTTTCATATTGTGTATACACTGGTGTGTTATAAAACATCTATTCCCCACAGGGGCAGTATTAATACGGAGAGGTAATATTTATCTCTACTTCATTGTGGATATTGTTTTAGAACAAATTGTCGTAGTTACCATGAGAGTGATTACCATCGTGTGATTTTCGACCTTATCCATGATAAACACTCGTCCGATAGAGATAGCAACGATTTATCTCCCCAGCAGCGATATATAGAATAACAGTGAATTTTGTTTTAAAATATCTATTAGCGACAGAAGCAGTATTAATACCGAAAGCCATTATTCATCCTCACTTAATCGTGGATGTTCTGTTAGAACAAACTGTACTGCGGCAATTACCATGAGAAAAAAACTCATATTGGATTTTAGTGCAAAATGCGCTGTTGTTGATAACCATAAGAATAGGTAAACTTTCCTTATACAGATATACTGGAAAGTGTTATATCACTCGTTGGCTTATGTTTCATTTACGTGTTCACAGACGCGCGCATTTGGTCAGTCTTTAGCGCGCACACATATAAGACCAATTCGTAAAGTATCGACAGAGAAAACAGGGAGTAAAGTGGTAGGAAAGATAAAAGGATGGAAGTAAAAAGGAAAACATATACCCCTACTGTTGACACTGGACATTCAAGACCGATAAATGAATTCTACCACTTATAAAACAAATATCAAATTTATGCATGGATCACAAAACCGTATATAAAATATATAGAAATGATAGAATGATCCTTCAAGCGAACATTCCTAAAACTCATTCCAATTCATTAGGCTGCTCAACATATTGCATAGATACACGGCATGTGTGAAGTTACATCCAGTTTCATTAAACGAAATGGCCTGCTCTTTATGTTTCTTCAATTACCACAGAGCCTTTTCCTAAACTCAAGAAATTGTTTAAATACTCATACTCCAGTGAAGATGCATTCTGATATTCGAGTATAAGCTGCAGTGCCTCCAGTTCCGAACGACAGCTGCCATTCAGAACTAAACAGCTAGTCTCCCACACTACACAGTACTAACATCAGGGCTGGATTAAGATTCACGGAGGGTCTAAGCGCTTAAAAAGTTTTGATACCCCCATATACATATCTAATAAGCATGCCTCAAATGTCACAAATATTCGAATGTAAAGGATATATTTGCTAAATTCTTACCCAATAATTACCTATTCTAAACTGAAAGTAGTTGTTTGATATATTAAAGAGTAAATGTATTCAATAAAATCGCCAGTGTCTTCAACCACGCCCTCCAGACGACTTCTGAATATTTCTTCTTGACGGTCTCCTTGTTTAAGTTGGGACAAAAATTGGCCCTTTCTTATCTTGTATATCAAATGTCTTCACACACTATCTGCCTCATGAGAAACTCAGACTCCCATTCCCTGGCGCTAGACCTGATTGACTTGGAGGGATCATCCTCAATCATGGCCTGAATCTCACTAAAAAGTTAATAGTCATTCAAATCAGGAATTGGACAACATAGCCCACCAGAATAGAGAGAGTTATTGTTTACAGAGACATTCTCGGGTGTAGGAGGTTTATCCAGGAGTTTTTGAAAGAATTTGTTCAAAGACTTCTTGAACTTTATGGGGTCTGTCTCCGCTTTAATGTGTTTTGGTGCAATGTTAAAGAGAACGCGGCCAATTGAAGTGAAATAATTGTGCTGTATTGTTGTTATGTGAAGCGAGTATGATTTATGTTGTGGGCGGATAGCACAGGGCCTAAGTCTTGGGTATATCTCAAAGGCGATGTCATAAACATTTGGACAAGGCTGATGCAATATTTCCTACATCATGCAGCCGATGTAGCACTCACAGTGGCGTTGGAGAGAATAAAGGTTGCGCTTTTCTAGTCGACCCGAATAGTCAAGGCCTGTCATGCCATATATATATATATATAAATAATGTATATATAATGTATACATGTACATATTATATATGTGTATGTATGTATGTATATGTATACATATATATGTATACGTATACATATATATGTATGTATGTATGGATACTTATACACATATATATGTATATATATGTATATATATATATATATATATATATACATATGTATATATATAAGAAATGGACATCCACCATTATTCATCTGAATAACTGTTATATAGAATATCTTTCAGCGACTAATCATATGTATGTACCCGATAACCAAGGTGGAGCAACATGTGATTCCTATATATGTTCAGTTTTTTTATTATCATTATTTATTGTGTACTTTGAAAACACTATTGCATGTCAAATCCTTAATAAGTGTATATAGCAAACCGCGTTACCGTTTGTAGAAGTACTGAGCAGCTTCTCGGTTCGCAATTGGTTCCACTTTTAAATAGAAGTGAAGTGAGTTGAACATATGCAGTTAACTTCATTGCTTAGTTTTTTGCAAATCATCTCATATTTCTTGATTTCCCATACCGTTCTAGAATATTAGATGTTAAAAGATAGTGAAAAGAAATTAACATAATCAGATCCCCTCCCACTGTATGATTTCTAGGATCTATAACGCAAAGAACCGACAAAACTATTAATATCTGCTATGCCCTCGTAAAATACGAATAAAGATGTACTCTATGACATGTTGAAATCCAATAATATTTCCATATTTGAAGCTATTCCTGATAGACTGAAAATAAATTATAAGGTATCTTCAGAAATAAGATAGTAGTAAGCTAAACATAATCTGTTGGAAACATCAAATAACATATATATTGGGAAAAGAAACAGTAAAAGTGCATTGCGAATTAAGGAGGAGGCTCACAGTAAATATCTACGTGCAATAGACAGCCAAGAGTAAACTTAATTGAAGAGTGAATAAACAATTCAACAGTTTTCAATGCCCTGCTTGTAGATATTCTACTAAATTAATTAGAGTCTTCAAAGGTCTTCATCTGTATAGAGAAATTGCTGTCTTCAGTTAAATCGATATATAGAAAAAAAGGGTGAAATATCTGCTATAGATAAGAGTTTGCTGAATAACTGCATTAGGCAGTGGTGGTTATTTGACATTGCCCAGTTAAGCTTTCAGATTTTTTTTTTCTGAAAGCTTAATTGAAATTGTATATCTGCCCACTAGCTTAGAATATGCATGGTATATCTTAAATATAAGAAGAAAAAAAAGCGCGCAGATATCTAATAAAGATTCTGGTACAAATTAAATTAGCGAAAGAAAGAAATGATTCTACTGCTTTGGAAATTAGACATATTCACGGATATATATTTTAGCCACTAGCCCCAAATATATAAACATTTTCTGTTATCAGCTGGAGTTCTGTGGTCACAATATACTCCTCTATATGTTGGTGCACTGTAATTAGGAATACTAGTGGTACCCTATATTGATGCTTTCGAAATTAGACTATATTTGGGACTTTCTGGCATTTCAGCTTTGATAGTTAATGCTTGCTATACTTTAATAATTATCAATATTAAAATTCATAATATATTACATTCAGTTTTTTAAAAAACTGATTAGGAAATCAGTTTATTCCCTAATAAAACTTGAGAGTACACCGCATTATATTATAGTAATTATCCTCTTCTCTGAGGTTTCTTCATGTTTGAGATTTATCAGTATCATCCCGGTAAAGTTTTCACCATTGATCTAACATATGCATGGTTGTCTCCCAACTTCTCTGGTATTTCTTTGGCAATACACATTGATTAAATATTTTGCTTTTATTTTTTCTAAGTGCTAAACTTTCCGGAAATTGATCTAAATGACTGTCGTGAAAACATATATCAGCGCTTATTTTTACTGCCAGGTTTATTCAAACTGGAGTTTAAATTGTTAGGAATGGGATGGAATATTTGGCAATAGAGATATTATAAATATACATGAAAGAATTTACATATAAATACAAGAAGTGAGATTAAAAGCAAATGAAATGGGGTATTTTACGAATGACAATAAAGGTACCAGTGTATTTATAAAGAGGTACAGAGATAAATCATTTGGTTAGACAGGGAAATATAAAAGAGATTTCATGAATGAAGAGTAGCAAGTGTGAGTAGTAACATAAAAGAAAGAAGGGAGTAACTATTTCCTCTGTAAATAAAGTGAAGTCGTAAATATTTAAAATGTATATATGTATTTAGAATACAATTATCCACACACTTATTTAATGTATATTTGTTTATATTTATGATCTTTTAGTATTTCGCCAACCATGAAATTTCGATAAAACGGTAACATCAGTATAATGTCAGATAGCTTCTGGAGGTATAAAGCTGCTTCGTTCCGGTCGATAAAATAAGGTACAAGTGAAATACAGGGATCTCATTCGTCGAGTTTTACCTCGCATGAATATTGATGTTCTTGTGTTTATTTAAGTTAGAAATCATTATTAAAAGACAAGCAACTATGAACAGAATGAGTATAAACACCATTAATTTCAAACAATATACATGATAAACAGTAATATAATGCAATGATACATCAATGATATCGTTTAAAAGGTATATTTATACATCTTTGTATGTAATGGATGTAAGTATTGATTTAAAGTGTTATTTGTACTTAGCAAAGTATAGGAAAGGAAAACAATTTAAAAAGTCATTTTGTCTTCTTCATAGAATCATAAAAATGGTTGCACTGTTTTTAAGATGACAGCTGACTACTAAACATCATTTTAGAAATAATATAGATTAGGAAAGATAGAAAAATAGAACAAGTCTAATAATGGACAAAGGAAACGAGTGTGCGAATTGTAGCACGGTTCCTTTCCGTATATATATATATATATATGTTATGAATTAAGGTATGTTCTGCTTTTAAACATTTCAACAAGAAATCTATCAATGATATCTTGTGAAATAAGTTATTATATGTCATGCTGTTCAGCGTTTTGCAATTTCCTCATCTCCATATCATGTATATCAGTCGCCAACACGAGAAATAATGCTAGTAATATATTTTGGTAACTAATATTCCAGGCGTATCAACACTTTTATCTCCTTTCAGAAATGATTGGCATTTAGGTTTGAGATTTGATATATTACGTGTTAATGTCTGAATTGTCTATTACTTAAATATCCTCAGATGTATATTAATATTCCGTATCGATGAGGAAACGAAAATGCTCAGACATAGTGCTTTCAATATCATTTGTCGAATATGCCTTGAATAATCCATAAGACACTGTGTTTTGTGTCAGTAATTATGCCAAAGGATCTGCCCCTGTCGTAAATTGTTTCATTTGTACAAACACAAAATATATATGATTCATTCATGTCTGTGTTTCATATTAACTTAAAAATAAATGTTGACGTCAATATTAACTCTTTATTCTTGTTGTCTACATGTCATCTACAAGAAATAAATCTGGTATTTACAGACAGTTATATAACGCTACAAGAGTAAATGTAGAAGAATTAAATAACTACAAACTAGTAATGTTGGTATCTCTAATTAAAAACGTCATGCTATTCCGTGATAATTACTTAAAAGCTATGTACGTAATTAGAATTCTCACCAGACGAAATAAATTATATTCTATTATTTTTTTAATTATTCATTTTTATCATCTAATATGTCTAAAACGTATTTTTTTCTGGTTCAATTTACTGACAATAACTAATATTAAATACATTTTCTGCTTGATGATATTGATGTTAATCAATGCAAAGCAATGATGACATTGTTTTAATAATTGTAATAATTCATGTTATTTATGAATAATAATTTCAAAGCTTTGGCAGGATATTACACACGCAGAGACACACACAAACATTTATATACTTTTAATATTTACAAGTGCAACCGCACTACAACCATGCATAAATTTATCAAACATGCATAAATGACAACGTCAGTCATTTATATTTCAAATTGAAGTCGACACTCGTCAAAGAAAGTCTTCTTTCTCCTCCTATCTATAGTCTACAATGTCAAATAAATATATTTCATGACTGAAATAACCTATCAGATTAAATGCACATCTGTTCGACTTTTTATTCCCCTCTGTTCATTTCTATGTTACATTATGTGAAGTATTCTAAGTAAAATCTATTTCAATGTTATGCACAAATTATTTGTATCACACGCCATCAATAGGTAGAAAAGATATGTTCCTAGAAATAGGAAAAACTTGTAGCACAGACACTTGTCAAAGTTAATTAAGGCAAACAATATCATTATTGCTAAGAGTTTGTTTTGTATGAACAACTTCTCTGGCATTCATTTATAATGTAGCTTTTGAAGAAGTCACTCATCACGTAATTACTGTTGGTATCTATATGTAGCTTAGTCAACCTCATGAAGATGCTGATGATGATGATGATCACCAAATTGAATACCTGCCCTTTCATTTTGTGAATAAGAGGCTGTGTATTCCATAGGCCAGCGTAATTTCCAAACAGAATCAGTTTGACATCTTTAAAGGAGGACTGACAATCTAGTCCTTAAACACGAAAATGGCAACATCGGTCGCTTTCACACTGTTCTCCATTAACCCGTTTTTGTTGACAAGGCTTTTTTTATGAACTCGCGTTTGGTATAAAAGACTTTTGCCCAAGAAAATAGTCACTGGGCTCGAACTCAGGGCACATATGTGTGTGTGTGTGTGTGTGTGTGTGTGTGTGTGTGTGAGAGAGAGAGAGAGAGAGAGAGAGAGAGAGAGAGAGATACGGCCACAATTGATAGAAACAAATCAAATCGGTGTGTCACCATTACCTTATTCGATGACTTAAAATAATAGAGGATCTAAAGAAATTAATACGCGCGTGCACAACCATATACGATAAATATTATATGAAAGATATATGGTACAATTAGATTCATACAGAGCAACAATATCTATCTGCACACACACACACACACACACACACACACACACACACACACACACACACACACACACACACACATAATGAGTTAAAACATATTATAAATGCACAAACAAAAGGGAAAGAGACACAGATGATCGCCTTCTTTTCTCAAAATATTTAATACTCTTTCGACGTGGAAATATAAGGGGAAAGTCAGAAGAAAAATAAGTGAAAATGTACGTTGGAAATCAAAACAGTAAAGGCTTTTTATGAAAAGTAACGATATATATATATATATATATACAATTAGATAAACTGAGGTAGTAATAACAGTAATAAAAGCCATTATTGTGAGTTGTTAAAGAGATTCAGAAGCATACCGGTTTCGTAATGTTACTAATCATTACTTTGAATGCACACCGAATACTGAACGGTGTCAGGTCTACTAGTCCCTGAGTAAAAAGATTATGTGTACGGGATGTAAGTAGTTCTGGATTTGGTGCAATTAGGGTAGATCTAGATTTGTAATGTGAATGGTGTATGGAATGTATGGGGATTAGTGGTATTAAATAAAAGGTTTGTAGTGTTCTATATTATGTTATGTGATATACATTTTTTTTACGCCCTTTAGAGTCTAACCAGGCTCATGGGCCCGGTTTCGCGGTTTCTATGGCGTATGTGCCCCCCAGCTGGACGGGACGCCAGTCCATCGCAGCTTTACTCAAGAAAGAGGAAGAAAGAATGAGAGAATGTTGGGGAGAAAGAATACAACAGGGGTCGCCACCACCCCCTGCCGGAGCCTCGTGGAGCTTTAGGTGTCTTCGCTCAATAAACACACACAACGCCTGGTCTGGAAATCGAAACTTCAATCCTCCGACAGCGAGTCCGCTGCCCTAACCATAT
>NC_068981.1:13939915-13942132 GCF_001194135.2 Octopus bimaculoides
ATATATACATTTGGAGAAAAGAATTCGAAAGCTGAAATACACTATTATAACGCTTCAATGTAGGAAGGCATATAACTAAAACTAATTAAAGCATTAGTGTTTCATGCACCTTTGCACTATTGTACTATCCATGATCAGCCCAGGGACAAGTACAGGATATTCTAAATCCACAGTGACCAAATTATAATTTATCTATTTTGCTTAATGTGAAAAGGTAAATAGCCTATTCGTGTATGGAATTATATTTCTAAAATCTACATACTTTAGCCAAGAGAAATATATATCGTGATATCAACATTTGTGTTTTCCACTCGTTGAGAAACCTATGAAAAATTTCAAGGAAACAAATCACCGAATGACAAGATTATTTCAGTAGCTAATACGCATTATTCATAGTTTGCATGATAACAATTTGAAAACAAGGCTGTTTATATTACTTCAAATCCATATATAACTCATGTGTATAATAAAGATAATGTTTTTTTCGAAAATGTTGGAAAATAACTGACATACAGCATGATAAAATACAGATATAGGAGATAATAAGTATAAATCTTTAAAAATACGTTTCTGATAAAATATATATGACATATTTTTATTACAAGAACGTACATATTTGGCGTAAATTTACTTTGCTATTTACAGTCATCGATACATGTTCATGTTGTTCGGTTATTTGTCATTTTTCTGTCTATTTGACATTTATTGATAATTCTTGTATTATATTACCGTCGCGGTACTCCCATGTGTAACTTTTTTATCTCTAGTAAAATACAGTATGCGGAATATTCTTAAATATAACCAATAATAATTTGGTAAATATATGCAGTTAAGTTTTATAATTCAGTCAAAATGACTCGTTCCTTTTCAATGTACCTTTTAAAGACAAGAATTTTAGATTACAAAATGCTCTCTTGGTTTTATTTTTATTGTATCATTGAAATAATATAAAAACGCCAGATATTTCTTTATATTTTCAACCACTTCGCTCTGTCAAGTATATTCCTGTTTTGCCCTATTAATGGGTTTTTAAGGCTTTAGGTAGTCTCGTGTGTGTCATTCCTATATCATGAGATTTTTTTGTATTTCGTGCTATCACGATCATTACTAATTGTTAAGTTTTATATATATATATATATATATATATATATATATATATTGGGTCATCCCATAAATAATGCGGTGTTTTCAATTGAATGAACTAAAAGCCGGAGAGAGACGGAATAAATTACCTGCATCCACTTGCTATAATAGCAGGTAGTAAATTTTCCATGTAATTATTCTTAGTGCAAGTTTTGAAGAGTGCAGTTCGGTTTCAACAGTTATTTTTTCAAAGCTATATTGGAAGTAACAAAGCTGCGTATTCGTCATATTTTGCTTTATGAGTTCAATAAACGCAACAACGCAGCGGAAAGTACGAGGAATATTACAGCAGTACGAGGATCGGACAATAAGCTTAAGCCAGTGTTAACGGTAGTTCCAGAAATTGTGAGCCGGAAATTACAGCCTAAAAAATGAGCCTCGTTCTGGAAGATCTGTAGTTCTCTACGAGGACGTCCTACAAAGCCTGGTGGAACAAAATCCTATCGAAGGTGTTGAGGAACTAGTAGAGAACCTTGGATATGGTCATTCAACCATTCATCGACACCTACGTCCCATCGGAAATTCAACAAATTGGATCAATGGGTTCCTCAAAAAATTCCCGAGTCTAATCGAACGCAGAGACTGAATGTGTGCTTTTCTTTGCTGTCAGGTCTCAAGAATAAACCTTTCTGGGACCGAACAATCACTGGTGACGTGAAATGAGTTCTCTATAAAAAGGTCAAGCGCTGAAGACAGTGGGTAGGGAATGGAAAAACACCGGCACCCCAAGCTAAAGAAGGTCTTCACCCACGTAACTTGATGTTATCTGTTTAGTGGGATATGAAAGGTTTAGCCCACTTTGAACTTTTAAACACAAACCAAGCGATAACAAAAGAGATCTACTGCGAGCACCTTGAGCGGCTTAACCCAGTGCTAGAAGAAAAACGACCACCTTTTGTTTCAAAACGAAAAGTGTTCTTCCCTCAGGATAATGCTCGGCCACATAGAGCATGGATAACAGTCCAACTGCTGGAACAGTTTGAATGGGAAACCATATTCACCGGACATTGCCCCATCTGACGACCTAATATATATATATAAATAAATATAAATAAATATATATATATATATATA
>NC_068981.1:13942264-13954042 GCF_001194135.2 Octopus bimaculoides
ATATAATGGGACAAGAACGCAAACCATCCGGACAGTTGGGTGATACAAAAAATGGGACAACAAAACATCCAGATAGACGATACAAAGAAAACAAGGACGGGTCATTCGAAGTTTTCTTTCCTCAGTCGAATACCAGATTATATTCGCAATTTTGGCTGATTATATTCGAGACTGCTCCAGTCTGGCTAGCCCCAAGGAAAAACTAAGCTAAGAGCATTAGATTCCTTGGAAGAAAGCAGCAAATATAAGGACGGAAAAAAACCCGACAATGTTGCACAAATACAATAAAAATAATAACAGAACATAACAACAGGTGTCTTTCGACTAAGAACGAATTAAATTAAGCTGGCGTGTGTGGTAATAAAGCCTTACGGCAGTGATACAAGATTTCGCAAGCACAGGGAGGAATATCGATGTTGCACGGACAACGGCCCGCCAAGAAAGAAAGATCAGGCTTGGGGAGGAAGAGAGAGAGAAAGAGAAATTTATCCTTTATGTTCCTTAGAAGCCTAGATTCAGTAGTCTTTTGTGACAGTTCGTAATATATTTCCATTCATACACTGGTACCATTTTACTGGGAACTATATTGCTAATTAAGAGGTCGCAAAGCGAATTATATCAAAATCGATTCCGGGATAATGATTTTATTTTTGTCATTGACCTCGAATACATATATATTAAAGTGAATCCCATCTTAATTTCGTCTCAGAATATAAAGTGGCATAACTATACTGTAGCTTATTTGCTCCAGTTTACTTACTGTTTATTCCACTACAATATCTCATCTATTATTAATAATCCACACATTACATGTCTTAATCTATTCTCTGTTCCTCAAATTTAATATACGTTTCCTATTATTGATTATATGTATTGTCTTCTAGGTATTGTATTATGTCTCCATTATATCCTTGTATCGCAATCTCGGAATAATTACCTATGAAATTATATCAGACAATAGAATGAAATCCGAGCTATATTGATTTTCGTCTCTTATGTATCTACACATTCCATATACACGTAAGTAAAAATACAGGGAAATAAGATAATATTAATTCCTCACACTAGCAAAATACCCCGAATATTCATAACACGTCCGTTGATTTCAATGCTCATCTACATTAATGTTATTTACTCACAATTTCAAACATTTGATATTATTAGTTATTTCTGTTATTACTTCCTTCCAGAATTTAATCCTCTTGATTACCGTGCTTTTATATACTAATTGCATGGATAATCGTAGATATTCAGGTCACTATACGTATGTCATCTCCTAATGTAGAATGGTGAAACTGAAATATTTGAAGAAAAATTGGTGAAGAATGCAGGAGTAAGGAACGATTGAATGTATAACAAGATGCACTCCGTGGAAGCGGAGTGCATTTTGTAGCATTCTTTGGAACCAGGTCATCGAATGGTCTACAAACAACTTATGTGTTCCTCCTTTTTCTCTTCTCTAGAGGCTGACTAAGCCACAAAATGATGTTTCACTTCTCTGTATTGTTTATTTGGTGATTAACTAGAAGTCATCTCTGAGAAATCAGGTATAGGAATTTGTCTGCAATTCTGGGATTTCTACTAATCGCAATATTTTATTCACTCACGGATATATGGGAGATAATAATGAATCTGACGGTATTTCCCCACCGACGGTAAACAGATTGTATATTATTTGCTACATTCCATCGACTTCTGCTAATCTATCACCCTTAACGTGTATGTGAGTTTGTGTAGATATATGTTTTTCGGTATTATAAGATTTGCTCCAGTTATCGATGATCTCAGAAGTATTTACCAGCCTTCATTGATTAAGCTTCATTGTGAGGTCTCTTTTTGCTCCTACCTATTCTGCTAATAGCTATAAGGATAAAGATTTTTCTTCTGCTGGTTAACATATGGTACAAATGCAAGACATTTTAGTTACTATACCTATCCTGCAGGCGTTCAGCTTTGAAGCTTAACATTCGTAAACCTATTTCAAAGAGAATATTAACTGTTATAAACTAACAGTTGTTCTTGACAGACTGAATTAATCGGATTTATATGTATGATTTCTTATGTAAACACAAAATCTTTCAACTGAAACTTCACAACTGGTGACTTCAATTCATTTACATAATGCGAAATTACATATTTAATTAGAGCTACACATTTTGTCCTCCGTCGCATTTTAATCTATTGCTCTTTGGTAGCATTTGTTTCCATCCTTTGAAAATTTACCTTCATGCTATTTTACCTGAAGTGTCTTTTGTCTATAAATTGATATATTGGCACCTGTTATCTCTAGAAATAGTTTGTATGCCTAATACTAAGTTTATAATCGCATTCTTTCTTATTACTTTAACCGAAGAGAAAACTATTCCTTATAATTATGCATAAAATGCATGGTTTTAATGAACCAATTAAAAGAAGAATATATTAATATTCTACATTATATTATCAGTATGTGTCCAAGAGTTCTGTAGCATGTAAATAGTAAAAACTATAAGGTTGGAAGAGCAATTTTGGAAGTTCTCAATGTTAAACCAACACGAAAATAGACCTATTTTAACTGTGTAATAGATCGTATTTAACAATTCTACGTATATACTAATGAATTGTTACTGTCACATATACAATATACAGCTTATTCACATTGTTTTGAATTAATCATGCATTATATTGAAGCTTCTAGGTTTTCATGCTGTGACTGTTTATTTTTAGAAAGACATTGTAGGGTAAGTATGAGAGGTTGGATCTTGTTGGAATGAACATAAGACAGTTTGAATGCTAAATGTTTAAAATTCCTACCAGGTATTTAGTAAGTCTCTTTTAAAGTAATACTTGTATTCAGATGAACAACACAACACGCTCTTACGATTCTTTTCTGATTTATAATATTCTCAGCGGCTTATTATCATCTCAAGGTTAATTCTTGATAATACAGAAATGTTTTTTTTTTATTTCCTTTCATAGAAAAGCTAGCACTCTCCCTTTCTCTGTCTGTCTGTTTCTGTCTCTCCCTTCCTCTCTATATATGTACACACACAAATAGCATTTACATTTCTCAATCACCAGAACTATACATATTTAAAGCCTATTCTTTATAGAATTCACCTTGTCAGATATTAAAATGATTACTTCAAAGACAGGGAAAGGATATTTTCAATATTTGAATAAATGAATAAAAATATAACATTTTGTAATTTATAATATCCTTGGTGATATTATAGGAAATATGCCTTATTCATTCTTGCAGAACATTAAAATATTTTTAGAAATGTTCAATATAGTGAACAGAACTTTTCCCTTTCTTTCTTTCTTTCTTTCTTTCTTTCTTTCTTTCTTTCTTTCTTCCCCTCCTTTCTTTCTTTCCTTCTTTCCTTCCTTCCTTCTTTCTTTCTGTTTAGCAATATTCAAATGGTTTCCTACAATTGTGGTAAAAATAATTAGAAATTGAGAAGAGAACCAGAGTAAATATGCTTGCCCGCTTTAGTCATTTATGATATCCTATGCGTTGTAGATTTAGTATTGTTTTAATTACAGGAATCATTTCGAATTTCTTCCATTTCTAACATAATGGTAAGTTATTCTTTCTGAAGAGCATCACCCATCAATAATATAAATCGTTTCTATTTCAGGATTTACTTTGATCCTAAAGCCAATAAAATTTAATAAGCGCCTCTAATTACTACTTTTTTTTCTTTAAAAAACAAAATCAAGTGGACTTGCACGATATTGATTATCTAATGATAATTAGAAGCATTGATTCCAAACAACAATGCATATATAAACAATAGATTCAGAACAGAATTACAATCAGTGTAGATTGTGAATCACGTGTCTGCATAAAATGTAGAATAATGATTTCCAGGGATAATGAAAATAAAATAAAATCTGAAGCTAATGCAACTAATTACGTTATGAATGTACTTAAAAAATATAAGGTCACAAAAATATTTCTCATTGAAAATTCAATTAGAAGTTGTGGAATATGTTTAATCTATCTACAATAGTTAGATATTTAACTTGAAGATAAGTTCTATGCATTTAGAGTATTATTATTTAGTGTTATTATTGAGTGAAGATCAGGACACGCATGGTGTATTTGAGGATCAGTCCAGTTTCGGTGAAGTGATTAGGTGAGAAAGATTTTTGGAGGGTTATTCCTCTGGTCAAGAAATATTGAGAAAGTATAGGCTTGGAAGTTTAGTGATGACAAAATAAAAAAGTTGCTCTTGGGGTTGGCTTCATTGAACGTGATACACAACCTACAAATTCGAACTAAACATTGCAATAGGGGCAGAGATATGTCGGTGAATCCGTGCTCTCAGGTTGAAAGTATATTGAACGATGAAGCTTTTTTCAGTCAGCCGAATTCTATAGACAACATCAACTAGCATCTATAAATCTTAATACGTTTTCTTGTGAGCGAAGTATCAATCAAAATTTAAGTATCTTCTGAGCGGAAGAAGTGAAGCTTGTATGAGTTATAATGAAAAAAGTCGGATGTGTGGATATTAGTTGTCCACAGCGTTGGAAAATAGTATTTAGCAGTGACATAAATTAGTTTCTCGTTTAGAAGTAGAATAAATTGGTCTGACTTAAGAAGCAGAAATCATCATACTTTTTGGTCATGACTGTTGCCTACATTACTCTAAACTAAAAGTCTTGTCCCAAACACTAGATTTTTCATCTTCTTCGCAGTAAACCAATTTATTACACATGCGTGAATCAATTTTCAAACTGTTGTTCTTTTCTTTTATCAATCTACCTTGAGAGAATGTAAGGCCTTTAATTTACAACGAATTTTCTGTTTTTAAAGGAAAGCAAGTTTAGTAATTCACACCCAACTTTAACCATCAAAACAATACAGAATAATGATGTCTCACATTGGAACGAAGCCATATGTTTGTAGAAAATTGAGCTTACAAATTGTTAACACTTATGTCACAGAAATAATATAGAGACTGAAGTTGTACCAATTCTACTACTTCAACTTGAAGTGAAATGTAATGCAATTAATTTAAATGAATTTGCATAAGGATTTATTGCATTGCGTAAGATGTCACAAACTTGTTTCAGAGTTGTACTGTCGATTAAATTGCAAAACCCAGAACATGTCAAGTGTTTCATTTATCGACTACAGGAAGACTGACTACATAGAACTTCGTATTGAACAGATAGTCGTAACTACATACGCACTCAATGCATTCAAAACGGAGCACTACCGATTCGGCAACCACACTATAATATAACGATTAAGTGAATTTATATAATTGCTTGTTATAAAGTTTGCCTGTGGGATATTTCTATAACTTCATAAAGCATCAAAACTCCAAAGACTTTTGAATACGAACATTATATGAACATTTTACCCATGAAAATGTTTTGCATATTTTTAGACTAATTAATATTTGATTCTTCCTGAATAATAACAGTTACTCTCAGTGGAGTTATGACAGTGAATTACGTGATAATATATTATATCAAATGCATTTTCCTAAATATAATTTCCTTTTTATAGTCGAAGCTAATTGGAAAGAGAGAAAAATGTATATTATCAGTATTAGTGTTACCGAGATGTAATGAATAAATGTTAGAGTTGCCTCTTTCGGGACTTGAAATCAGAAACTAGAAGTTTATTGCTTCTTTTTATGACTTGTCTGGAGGGGCGGTTGCATTCATGACCTTCAGTAATTTTGCGGTGTTGATGAGATAGATGAAGTTGTGTTCATTTTGAAAATCTGTAAATATAGGTGGCGAGAGAACTCTGGAGGGGTGACATTCTGCAGAAAAAAGTTTTCGTTGTACGAGTAACAAGGGAAGAGAGACGAGTGTGTTGGGTGGAGTGGAGTATTGTGTAATTAGCCCTGATGAGTTTGCACTTGCGTTATGTTTAATAGCAGTGAGAGTTGGTCGATTTCTCAGGACGCGCTTACTCATTTGGTTTCGATGACATTGAAGATGTGCAGGTCTCAATTATCTAGGTAGTTCTGTAAAGTGGAACAGGAGTAAAGCTTAGAAGTTAAGTGATTGGGCGTCTGGTGGAGTGAAGTGGAAATAATTTGTAGAAGCGTTCCATAGTATATATAGTGAAAAACGATAATGAGTGAAGAAAAGCTTTACGCAGATATATAGTTTACGAAGCTGCTATGGTTAGAAATAGCAGAGTAAACGTTACTGAGTAGAGATCGTTTTCATATGTCACACAAAAATAAGCTGCGAGAGACCTTCGGCACTAAAGCACAGAATTTAAGTCTTTGGTTCCGATGGTCACATTGTTAGTGTCTTCTCTCGTTTTCAACATGACTGTCAAGCTGGCATGAGTGGGTCATTTTTCGCAGGCGTTATTCACTCGTAGCTTCGATTGTGGCACTGTAATGAAGCTACGAGTGATCAATAGCGGAGTTCGTATTTATGTGCTTTGTTTGTGTAAGATGTGGACGGGAATTCTGAAGTGGATAGCTACATCGCTATTTAAAAGAAAAAGATATAAAGTAGATGGGCTGCAAGTTAGCGTTAGACAGACGGAGATTTATCTGGGGCAAGTGTTAGATAGTTTTATCAGTAGACAGGATTAAGTAGTGATCAGAATCTAAGAGGACCATAATTGGGAATTCATATAAGCCTGTTTTAAAGGCAATAGAAATATAAAGAGTGTTCAAAGTGTATGTCTATGAGGATTAGTGTGGGGACATTAGTAACTGTGGATAAATTATAATTGCATAATTTCCCCTATTTGCTCAATAAGCGTCGGTGTAGGAGGAATGAGTGAGCCAAGAACAGTTGTGAATAATGGAATTATCAAAGCAGTAGACATATGACCTGGATGAAGTTAAGTGGATTGCGGTGGTAATGATACCGCGGAATATATGCATTGCACCATCTCAGTGTTCTACCTAATTACCTGTTATAGACCTTTGTTATTTTGTTGTTGGCAGGAATTGTCTGTCTGTGAGAATCAGAAGCATGATCAATAATCGCAAACTAATCAAGCACTTGTTTTCGGAGCAGATAAATGAATTTATAGATGTAAATAAAAGTGTGACTAATGAATGCAACCTGTGTAGTGGATTTGAACGTAAAAGCTATTAGTCGGGGGATCAGTACTTAATCTATTCATGTATTTCGCCTTTAATGCTATAATGTATGGATATGCAAAAACACATGCCTATACCATATGCCAGTTCATTTATATGCTGCAATGGCATCGAATAGACATTTACTGTCTTTACAGAATGCAATGCATGAATAGATTTCAACTAACTGAATTTCGTTTAAAAAATATTTCTGCTAAGTGCTAGCTACTCGGGACAAAATATTTAAAATTAAATTAAGCTATATATAACATCTTGTTACGAAACAGAACAAGATGGAAAAACTTCTTCAATATTGATTTTTCTTACGATAAAAATAAAGATAGAATTATATAACAAAATGTATTGTTCTATATTCTGTTATACAAATGGAATCGATTGCTTTTCGCGGTTTAGAAAATATTTCTATACTTTTTCTATCTCTTTTGTGTTAAGTTGTCCTAGACAATATCTGCATGCTTCCGAATCACTTATTTCATCCAAAATGTTCTTTCAACAATCTTACTAATAATTTATATGCCATTCTTTCAAAGCCAATGCAAACACGTCATGTTCTTCATACCTCAGCTAGCTTACACACGGAAAGGAAATGCAGCATATTTATTTGTTTCTCTATGATTTTATATAACAAAAAAATAATGAAACAGGAAGAAGAATATAGCAAATTATACAATAGCGACATGGAAAGGAAACGACAAAAAGATTTTAATAACGGAAAATACCATGAATTAATTTGAATAAAATATTATTCAAAATAAAACATACGTAACAATCCTTTGAATATCAGCATTGTGACACGAAATGCAAAATCCAAGTTTTAGCAAGTGCTAATTCTTATACTTTAATAAATCATCATCTAAGTCTTTTCAGTTCAAACCCTGATCCTCTCAGCATATGGACCTTTTTTTCTTTAACAGTAATTCATATTGAAATGTACAAATTATACAAATTACAAAGCCTTCTATAATGTACCTGAACAATCCCCATCTAGCTTCTATAGAAGTCGTGTTGAATATAATAATATATTAACCAATGTCGTCTAAGATGTCATATTTTTCAAAGAGTGTAAAATGTGACTAAAGAAAATCTGGAAGCTATTTATAGTAGTTTGAACAATTATAAAGCAGCTTCCTTAATTTTGCGAAGTAATTTTATTATTATTTGCTGGTTTGAAGAACATTGTTTATGTATAAGAATTATGAAAATATTACATGACAAACACTCCTAAGTTTTGACTTCATCACTTTAACCACATTATTTCTGTAGAGGAAACAGTTGTTTCCAGTTGAATAATTAATATAATGTTCATACAATCGTTCACAAAGGAATGTAGGTAGGGAGTAAGTTTAGGCTGGTTACGTCTTTACTGTTGTTATTTAGTGCCTTGTTTTCTTTCTCTTTCCTTGTACTGAAAGCAAGAAATACATTAAATACAACTAAAGAAATTAGCATCATCCTACGCACATTCTTTTGAGGAATAGATTGGACACACCTAGTTACTAAGGGCTTAAATACTGGACTTTGTACTTCTATCATTTACTCTGTCAAAATCCAATAATACTAAAATCAACAAAGATATTATCACAGCTAGTGCCAGCCTAACAATGAGAAACACCTTGTTTACAGAGTTGTACATGCATGAATAAATTCTAATCACGAACATATCCACAAATTTAATCAACTGAAAATCTTCCAAAACACCTTTCTATAACAACTGGAAAACGTAGTTACCACCCTTAGACCCACACACCCAAAGATGATTTTAACTCAAAGGCGACTATATAAAGGCAAGCCTAACTCTAATGCATTGCACTCCGGTGATGACTTAATTCGCCAAAACTTCAATGTCACTGTCAACATTTTTGTATAAAGAATAATAAAGTTGTACTTTAAAAAAGAATATTGTAAGCCATCAGATTCATGAACAATTCTTTTTTATTATAACTAAATATAAAAAAAATAAACTTGACCATATTTGCATGTATGTGCGTGTGTTTGTGTGTATGTAAGCGGAGGGGTACACGCGCTGAGATGAGTTAAACTAGTCATGTATATACAAATGCATTCTCCTACTTCTATTTATCGAGATGACGTACCAAATTCAGTAATCTCGCGGCAATGTTATATCTGAATATTTATATTTATTTTTAGATTCGATGAAAAATCAGTAGACTCGAAGCATATCAGCCGTTAATGATCTATATGGGTGTCTGTTTGGATTATATTAACAATTCTTTAACAAACAGGGTGTGTGTGTGTATATATATATGGAGAATATTATTATTTTTAAATCTCTGAACGAGAGACATTTACTAACAGTACTCTATAGCAGTACTGCTGGATAGGACGATTGCTACTGTTATTTAGACCCAGAAAACATCGTCTCCAGCTAGCTATACGACACATTATCTTCGCCATTATATTTTCGAACAAGGGAGTTTAGTGTCCCCACTCAGCTCAAAGTGATACACAGTCACTGATCTAATAAATAGAAAATTTATATTTCTAAATCTCCAAACGAGAGACATTCAGCAACAGTACTCTAGAGTAAAGATTATTTGCCATCATAATGTGGCAGCCCTGGTTAGGACGATTGTTACTATTATTTAGCCAGCTGGAGACGATGTTTCTTGGGGCTACATAGCAGTAACAATCGTCCTAACTAGGACTGCCACATTATGTTGGCAAATAATCTTTACTCTCTCGCTGTCTCTCCCTATCCCTCCCCCTCCCTCTCTCTCTCTCTATATATATATATGTGTGTGTGTGTGCGTGTGTGTGTGAGAGAGAGAGAGAGAGAGAGTGTGTTTGCACACACATACACACAGACACACACATAAACATATGTGCATCCGGTTTGTTCAATATAATTGCCAATATAATTATTTTAATAATGGTACTGTGCATACTACCGTTTGTGAAATATAGTTAAGTTAGTTCAATATAAAACTATTGGAATCCATACTTTGTCGAACGATCGATCGATATATATATATATATATATATTACACAGACAGACATCCCAGATATTTGGCTTCTCTAAATTGTAATACTTATCGTTGTCATTATCAAAAATGCTTCGATGAAGCTGTTTCTCTGTGGGAAGTAATCAAACAGTTAAAAGAGAAATACATAATTATAAGCATCTCTATCTTTCTCTCTCTCTCTCTCTCTTACACACATACGCATACACACGCGCTCGCACACTCACTCTCTGTTTAAATGTATATACATGGGTGAATCAATAAATCTCTTTATTTATCTACTGTCGACATAGTAAATGATCCCAGCCTAATATCCACAAAGACCCTCTCCTAGTCAGCTTCAATCTAACCAAAATTTCACCTCCCTTTTTCACCTCTCCTTTTCTTTAATCGTATTCTAAAATATTCTTTTCTACTCCAGGCACAAGGTCCGAAATTTTGGGGGAGGGGCCCAGTCGATTAGTTCGACCGCAGTACACAACTATTACTTAATTTATCGACTTGAAATTTTCAGTCAACATCTTGACCAAAGTAAATAGATGGCTCATCTATGTAGTTTGATCTTAACATGGGCCCCCTCAATCGCTGAGTCCCCCTGCGACCGTAGGGGTTGCAGGGGCTTAGCGACGGCCCTGGATCTAGGCATCTACTAAACAAGCTACCAACTTAATTTTCACAATCCACAAATAGCTAAAATGAATTAAAAGGCAATTATGTTTTCCATTCATAAGAAACCTTCTGTCGTACTTTTTAATAAGAGTCAGCCAGTTTTATTACAGCCATGTCTAAATCATGTACATACTATATTGTATTACATTGTATTCACATTGTAATCTGTTGGTCATGTAAAGCGCCAATCAGTCTCTTGAGTGCTTTGCTTGCTACAAATCTCTGTGCGCTGTACTCTACCTCTCACTCTTTTCATTTCTCTATGTTAATAGCAAAGGGTATTTCTTTTTATCGTTCTCTCTCTCTCGCAGCCTGTGTTGCGTTGTCACACATGTCACTCTCCCATATAAATATTTATACAGATACACGTTCATGCACGCAATCGGTCTTGAGCTACTATTGTATCACTCACTCTACCTCTCATATTTTTTTTTCTCAACCCAGTCACACTGCTTTCCTTTCCTTTTACATACAACGCACAAACACACAATGACACAAACATACACACACGTACATTCGTACATTCGATTTATAATGCATCATAAATGTCCATGAATTGATGACAATTACAAGAGACAAAGTTCAGCAGATGAAGATATAAGCGAAATACTTACCATAGATCCGAGTAAATAATGATATCCAAATTTATTCATGCCGACTTCACTGATCTGAAAAATAAGAAAATAGACATTTTGAGATATAGAATTATATTTTATTAAGAATTATGTTTTTTTGAGCAAAACTTCTTGAACTTATTCTTTTTATTGTTGCTCATGTTAGCCGTAAACTGTCACGTTTCGTTTAGTAGTAACGCATCGATATTGAAAATTCTTTTCTTTTTTTTAATTTTATCTATATATTTATTTATTTGATTTTACTACGAACAAGTTTAGGGACATTTTAATTCTAGGGATATCCGTGTATAGTTTTCTTTTAAAACCGAAGATGAGCCCAGACACAGATTATCATCATTATTATTATTATTATTATTATTATTATTAGTAGTAGTAGTAGTAGTAGTAGTAGTAGTAGTAGTAGTAGTA
>NC_068981.1:13954130-13955507 GCF_001194135.2 Octopus bimaculoides
AAGAAGAAGAAGAAGAAGAAGAAGAAGAAGAAGAAGAACTGGCAGAAAAATTAGCACGTTGGGCAAAATAGCGGCTCTTCGTCAGTCTTTACTTTCTGAGTTTAAATTCCGCCGAGGACAACTTTGCGTTTCTTCCTTTCGAGATTGATAAAATAAGCACCAGCTCAGCACCGGACCCGAGGCAGCCTAGATATCTCTCCCCCAGACTTACTCATCTTGAACCAAACTTTGAAAACGTTGTTGATTTTGTTGTTGTTATTATTATTGTTCTCTTTTACTCTCTTTTACTTTTTTCAGTCATTCGACTGCGGCCATGCTGGAGCACCACCTTTAGTCAAGCAAATCGACACCAGGACTTATTCTTTGTAAGCCTAGTACTTATTCTATAGGTTTTTCTTGCCGACCCGCTAAGTTACGGTGACGTAAACACACCAGCATCGGTTGTCAAGCGATGGTGGTGGGACAAGCACACTCACACATACGCACATACACACAGACACACACAGACACACACAAATATATATATATATATATATACATTCACTCAGATTAGAGTTGGGATTCTAAACTGATGATGTGAAATGTATATTATACGAGGCAGAGAGCGTAGGATTGATATACAGTAGAGGTGCAAACAGTTGGCTGTGGTTTGACAGCTGTATCAAGGATTTATCATAGAATGAAGGAGAAACATCCACAAGACTTTGGATTATATTACGTTTTAGCATGGACAGCAGTGACTGAGTATTGAAGTCCTCTGGTCCGAGACCCTTATTCACTCCCACTTCTCATTGGATATCTCTCCACAAAGTTGCATAGTCCAACTTCAAATTATAACTCAATCCAATTAATGTCTTATTGAATTTTATGTATTTTATACAATTATATATGTATCCTATTTCTTTAATCTTCATTAGAATTTTAATAATAGCATAATATAATCTACTATGTTTTTATACAATTTATCTCAACCATCCCACGTTTTTGTAAAGATATGAAAAGAAGAAAAGGAAACAATAGGTTAATTGATGCGAGAGTATCCAGTTTTAGAAAACGCCTAAAGTATATACTATTTATATATATAATTTATAATTCATATATATGTATACACACACACACGCACGCATACACACACACACTCACGCACACACACCCACACACACACACACACACACACACATATATATATATATACATATACATACGAATATATAGATATATATATGCATACATATATATATATACATATATACATATATATATATTTAAATATGTATATACATATATATTTATATATGTATATATATATGTACATACACACATATATACACATATACGTATATATATATATATATATATATATATATATATATATAT
>NC_068981.1:13956116-13957630 GCF_001194135.2 Octopus bimaculoides
ATATATATATAAGTTACTTTATAAATGTAAAGAGAAGCCTGTATTCAGTTAAAGTTTAGGTTTGAAAACACGTGGGTGTACTCCTCTACGTTACACAAATATGAAAGCTTAAAGGACTCTTTCTGATTTCAGAATAGAATTATGTGACATAGTCTCATGATTTGAAATCTCAGAGCATTGTTAATGGCAACCCTTACTTTGATCTTTAAGAGACATGTATCTGTCACTGTATGTTGTATTTTTGCAACGTACAGGTACACCTATCGTTTGTTTACAGCACTACCCAATAAATTTTAACTTTCGCAGTACAGACTCGATTTCTAACCTCACTCATTTCTAACCTCACTAGATTTCTAACCTCACTACTGTCCTCTGACGCAAACAATTGTAGTATTTTCCACTGCATGGTGTAATATGGTTTTGTGTTATCAGATATTCATTTTTCATTATTTTGTTTTTATAATTCTGGGTTAACAGACATTGGTATTGTGCAGGGAGAGTCAGCGCTTCAGTTTCGGCTCTTAGTCAAGAGCTTTGGGCTATTGCTGGCTTTTAATTAAACTCACTTCCTCTCTGTCAGGCCCTGCAGTGTATTGGCCATGGAGTAATTTTTCTCTCCATTTCTTCTTCAGTATCATTTATAATTCATTTTTCGTGTTGCTTTTTGTCTCTTCCACCATTTCTGCTATGTTGTCATCTGAGGTCAGTGTGTCAGTGTAGTTTGCTTCTGTTTTTTATTTTGTCGCCTCCTTGTGTTTAGAGAAAAGTGTTTTCTTTTTCGGATGTTGCTTTAATAGATGTAATAGTCTTTCCTTCTTTGTTTCTAAGTATATTGCCAGTCCAACTATTGTTATTTTATAGTAGTTTTCTATCTGTATCAGGGCACGGCCTCCCTCTGAATGGAGTAGATATATGCTGTCTGCGTCTGCTTTAGGGTAGTGTCTTCGGTACGCTGTTAGTATTTTTCTGGATTTTATCTCTTGGTTTCTCATTTCACTGATCTTCGAGTATGTTATGTTAAAGCTGTAAATTATGACTGGTATTCCTAGATATTTGTATCGGTGGTTGTGGTTTAATTCTCTCATTTCTGTGTCAATGTCGAGTGCAGTCTTTTTAGTGCTGAATAATTTGCTTCTTCGCAGTGTAACTCTGGCACATTTGTCCAGCCCCATGCTCATTCCGATGCCATTGCTGAAACTGAACAATTTTGATAATGTCTCTCTGCTCTATGGTCCTATTAACGTAAAGTTTTACGTCATCTATGTAGAGGAGATGGTTTATTTTTTAGTGGTTTCGTTTCACAAGTTTGTTAGCGGGGTTAGAGAAAGGCAGAAAAAGCAGGGGTGACAGTGAGTCTCCTTGGAAAATTCTTCTTCTGATTATTATTATTATTATTATTATTATTATTATGATTATGATTATTATTATTATTATTATTATTATTATTATTATTATTATTATTATTATTATTATTTCTACTGTAGGTACAAGGCCTTGAAAATTTTTTGGGGAAG
>NC_068981.1:13957640-13965037 GCF_001194135.2 Octopus bimaculoides
AATTATTAGTCGAGTACTGCGGTCGATGTGATCGACCTAGCCCTCCCTGAAAATTTCAGGCCGTGTACCTATAGTAAAAAGGATTTTTCTTATTTTTATTAAAATTATTATAATTGAGTGAGAGAGCAGTGCATGCCATCAAAGTGACACTAGGGTAAAATATACGAAGCCCATTATACCCATCATGACTACCCGTCTGATAAGGGTACACCAGGTACATGCATCCCAACCATATGTGCGCTCATATCAAGATAAACAGCGCATGACCTCGCAGGTGGGGCCCAGTTAGAATTTTCTTCAGGTCGAGTAGCCCATTCTGTTCAAAAGGTCCCTGAATAAAGTTTGTTTAAGGATGTTGAGCAAAACACCCATGTTTCCAAAGGTGAATTATTCAAACCATAAAGAATTCCTCTCAACACATGGCTATGATGCTCCCAGACTACTTCTTCTCATGATCAGAGATGCACATATCATCAACCAATAAGGGACATGCTCAACTGGTTAAAGTCAAGCAACTCACAAGCAAACCTGTGGTACTGAGCAGAATATTTGTTGTAGCCCATCTTTTATACCATGACAAAACAATGTACATGATATCACTTCCAATCAGTTAAGATCAAAAGCTATGAGAGCCACTGCCTGGTATGCATCCGGGCATAGCCATGAGAGCCACTGCCTGGTATGCATCCGGACATTATTATTATTATTATTATTATTATTATTATTATTATTATTATTATTATTATTATTATTGATGTTAGTGGTGGCGGTAATATCGTTGTTTGAAAAATTTGCTGCCATTCATAGCGCTCTGGTTCGAAGATGATTTCTTCCAGAACTGCCTGAGGAAAAAATAATATTTCTGTCAGATTACTAACTAAAGTCTTCAGAAAAGATGATCGTCCAGTCAATCACCCTGGAGTGAAAAATGCATTTCGCCAAAACACTGTTTTTTAGCATTGTATAGATTTGTTTTTATTAACAATTTTTATTATTATTTGTGGCTGAAGCTGGCCTCAGTATTAGCTGGAGGAGATGCTTAAAACTGTGGTGGTATCCATGATCTCAAGAAGATAAACACACATTGAAATTATAAATAAACAATGGCGCAGACTTATGAAAATAGACGGAGTGAAAAACTAAACAAACAGTCTTAAGTGTAAACACTTAAATTTGCGCAATGATTAACTTATAAATAGAAGTGTTGAAAATAAGAATTGGAGTGCGAAAAAGTATAAACATTTTGTAAAGCATCGAAAACACCATTGCCAACGAAATTTCCTCGTTTACGAAAGTTTCAAACGATAATTAGCTCCTTGGCGTGCGCCAGGTCATGACAATGTATGTAAATAAATACACTTCTTTCTTGGGATCAATGAAGAAAAGGTCATTATGTTTTTGACTGCTGCTGCTGCTGCTGCTACTACTATTACTAAAATGATTATTATTATTATTTAGGCAGTGAGCAGGTAGAATCGTTACCTCAACGGGCAAAATGAAGTTCAAATTCCGCAGTGATCGATTTTGGCTTTCATCCTTTTGGCCTCGATAAAATAAGTTGTCATTTGAACACAGGGGTCGATGTAGTCGACTCATCCTCTTCCCAAAAATTGCTGCTCTTGTAGAAAAAATTGAAACCATTATCATTATTATTAAGGCAGCGTGTAGACAGAATCATTTATACGCCGGACAAAGTGGAGACGCAATGGCCCAGTGGTTAGGGCAGCGGACTCGCGGTCATAGGATCGCGGTTTCAATTCCCAGACCGGGCGTTGTGAGTGTTTATTGAGCAAAAACACATAAAGCTCCACGAGGCTCCGGCAGGGGATGGTGGCGAACCCTGCTGTACTCTTTCACCACAGCTTTCTCTCACTCTTACTTCCTGTTTCTGCTGTACCTGTTTTTCAAAGGGTCAGCCTTGTCGCACTGTGTCACGCTGAATACCCCCGAGAACTACGTTAAGAGTACACGTGTCTGTGGAGTGCTCAGCCACTTGCATGTTAATTTCACGAGCAGGCTGTTCCGTTGATCGGATCAACTGGAACCCTCGACGTCGTAAGCGACGGAGTGCCAACAAACGCCGGATAAAATGTTTAGCAACAATTCTTCCAGTTTCCGTTCTGAGTTCAAACTCCACCGACGTCGACTTTGGCTCTCATCCTTTCAGCGTCGATAAAATAAGAACCAAATTATCTTAAATATTGAAGTTGATGCAACTGTCAATAAATCTCAAGAAAATTTTCGTTCTTTTGACTTTCAAAGGCGATGAGATCACTTTATGTTTACATCTGGGACAAGATGTGTTCAACATGGTCTTAGATCAGTGCAATTCCTCGACTGGCTGCACATGGAGGTCTTCCTCTATCACGAGTCGAGTGTCGTCCTAATTTGTCATTTGCATGGCGTCTTTTCATGTTTGTCTTTTATTTGATTCTCTCATTACATTGTGGAGGCGCTGGGACACCGTCTTGAAGAATTTTAGTCGAACAAATCAACCTCAATAATTGTTTTTGTTTTTAAGCCTGGCACTTATGATGTCATTCTCTTTTGCCGAAACGCTAGTTTAGGGGATGTAAGCACACCAAAACCGTTTGTCAAGTGGTGATGGAGGAAATCAAATACAAAGACAAGCAAACATACACACACACTCACATACATACATACAAACATACATACACTACTGATCCCTTTGAATGAACCGGGTATGAAATTAATATCTACACACTATCCATTTGTAATAACAAAATATGAACACCTATCGGAATTTACATGCCATGGACAAGAAACCTCTTTTACCCATCCTACACAGCATATTACTTGGATAATGGAACTGCAACTGTAACATTCAACATAGATTTTTATTTTTATTCTCATATTTCCCTGTATTCTTCCTATATCCCTCCCTTTCCAAAATAACTTCTTATATTGAACTCTATTATTTCCTTCTATTTAACTTTCCCATATCGTCTCTTATGAGGGGATATTTTTTATATCCCTGAAACAGCTTTAGGACTACCTTTCTCTTTATAAATGTCCTAGAAATCTCACACTCCCTTGGCTTTTTTGTCTCATTTTATTCAACATACGTAGAAGCTCACGCACGACCCGCGTTAGACTCCTCACTCATACAATTATCGAACCGGGTGTTTTACTACGTTCCTCCTGTACCACTTACATAGCATTACCTCCCTTTTGATTCTTCTAGATACCAAAACCTCTTATATGTATGTATGTATGTATGTATG
Source organism: Octopus bimaculoides (assembly GCF_001194135.2). Classification (NCBI taxonomy): domain Eukaryota; kingdom Metazoa; phylum Mollusca; class Cephalopoda; order Octopoda; family Octopodidae; genus Octopus; species Octopus bimaculoides. The sequence continues at coordinate 13,960,886 of NC_068981.1, forward strand.
TATGTATGTATTCATGCATGTATGTATGTATGTATGTATTCATGCATGTATGTATGCCGGGCGACTTTCAGTTACAGTGTGCCAAATCCTCTCTCAAAGTTTTGGTCACCCCGAAGCTATAGTATAAGATATTTAACCAAGCTATCACACAGTGGTACTGAACCCGGAAGCATAAGGCTGGAAAGCAAACTTCTTACCACGCACTCACACATGTATATTTATATCTCATGCCTCTTTTTCTTTCGCAATTTTGTACGTATAACTCCACATTTTTATGTCTGTGTTAGAAATCGTTTCTCTGCCTATCAATTTCGTGGATGATAAACTCGTCGAAAAATATATTTCGTTATTTATTTCGACTGGTTACATATCATGTCCAAAACATACCGCTGTCATGTTTGGCTTTCATCTTTTCGGGATCGATAGAGTAACAGTGAAATATAGAGCGCAGTGTAATCAACTAATGTTTTCCGCTAAAATTGCTGGCCTTGTGAAAATATTGAAGTCATAAAGTATTGAGTTGGCACAAATGCTAGAACGTCGGAAAAATGCTTTGCAGTATATTCTCCGACTCATTACGTTTTGAGCTGAAAATCCGCCGAGATCGAATTCATTGTTTGAAATTGGGGAACGATAAAAAATACACCAGTAATCGACTAAAACCCTCTCTCATAAATTATTAGGTTTGTGCCAAAAAATTGAAATTATTATTATTATTATTATTATTATTATTATTATTATTATTATTATTATTATTATTATTAATATTCGCAGGGCGGGCGAAATGCTTAGCGGTATTTCGTCTGCCGCTACATTCTGTGTCCAAATTCCGCCGAGATCGACCTTGCCTTTCTAGAAGGATCATTATTATTATTATTATTATTGTTGTTGTTGTTGTTGTTGTTGTTGTTATTAAGGCGTCAAGGTAGCTGAATCGTCAGCATGCCGGGCGAAATACTTAACGGCATTTCGTCCGTCATTATGTTCTGGGTTCAAATTTCGCCGAGGTCGATTTTGTATTACATCCCTTAGGATTCGATAAAATAAATACCAGTTGATCGATGCAATCGACGTACCTCCTCCCCGAAGTTTCAGGCCACGTGCCAAAATTTGAAAGAATTATTATTGTTATTGTTATTATTATTATTATCATTATTATTATTGCGGTGAGATAGCTGAATACTTACCACACCGGGCGAAATGCTTAGCGGCATTTTGTCCGTTTTTATGTTCTGAGTTCAAATTCCACCGAGGTCTACTTTACGTTTCATTCAATAGAGTTCGATAAAATATCTACCAACAGATAACTGGGGTCGAATCAACCCCGCCCGAAAAATAACCGCCCATGTGCATGAAGTAGAAAGGATTATTATTAGCTAGCAGAAATGTTAGCAGGCCGGGCGAAATGCTTAACGGTATTTCGTCTGCCGTTATGTTCTGAGTTCAAATTCTGCCGCGGTCCACTTTGCTTTTCATCCTTTCGGGGTCGATAAATTAAGCACCAGTTACGCACTGGGGTCGATGTAATCGACTTAATCCCTTTGTCTGTCCTTGCTTGTCCCCTCTATGTTTAGCCCCTTGTGGGCAATACAGAATTATTATTATTATTATAAGTAGTAGTAGTAGTAGTAGTAGTAGTAGTAGTAGTAGTAGTAGTAGTAGTAGTAGTGGTGGTAATAGCAGCAGCAGCAGCAGCAGCAACAACAAGTAGTGTTCGTAATGTATTCACCATGAAAATCATCATCATTGTCATAGTCATTATTATCTTTTCAAACATCAGTTTAAATATGGTTATCGCAGACAAAATTTGCAGAAAGTCATAGAATATCGTAAAATGTATTTAAAGTTAAATTAAATTTACAGATGAAATGATTTTCTATATGAACTCATCAATTATGTAAAAGCCACTTGTATTTAATCAAACGACTTTTCTTAATAGGTTTTAGGAATTTGCAAAAGCTATTGCTTTATGATTTTTGTTGGTGGTGGTGATTTGTTTGTTTGTTTGTTTTTCTTTTTGTATTTGGAGCGTAATTCTAAAATGTCTCTTTACTGATTACGCGAAATTCAACTTTGAACAGAGTTTGAACATAAGAATATAATTATTTTATCTACGATAGAGAAAAACATGAAGGATGATTGCAGTGATTTTTTTCTTTTTTTTTTCTTTTTTTTCTTAGTTAAACTACAAGTAATGCTGGCGGTGGTAGCTATCATGATGCTGGAGATGGATGATGATAATGAAAGAGGCGGATGAGGATGACGAGTAGTGGTGGTGATGATGAAGACGATGACAAGGATGGCTGTGGTGATGAGGATGATGATGATGAAGAGGAGGAGCATGGATGAAGGAGTTTATGATCGCTGTGTTGGTGATGAACGAAGTTAGTGGAGATGGTGATGAACGAAGATGGTGCTACTGCTGATGATGACGGCTGAGGACTGGAGGATGATGATGAGAATGGTGGGGATGGTCATGGAGGAGAATGGTGATGTTGAGGATTACAAAGGGCAGAGAATAAGTGATGATGATGAGAAAAATGCACAGCCGCTTTTCATCCCCCGCCAAAAAGATATGAACAGCGTCCCAATGTTGACCTACCCATGTAGTCGTACATCGAAGACTGCGACATTATCTAAATATGTCCTTCCAATATTTAAGGCGGAATGTTAGCTTTTTAGGGAGATTCAGCTTCACTTTCTAGCCGCTCTGGCTTCCTCTTTAGCTGTTTGTTGTTGCTACTACTACTAGCAATGGTGGTGGTGGTGATGGTGGCGAGTAGTGAAAATAATGGCGTGTACGATGGCGAAGGTAAGCATGTGGCTGTTTCTACTGCTGCAGATAAATATCGTAGTTGTGATGGTGGTTTCGTGCTTGTGGTGGTGTAGGTGGTGGCAGTTGTAATGATGATGATGATGATGATGATGATGATGATGATGATGATGGTGATGATGATGATCATGCCGCTAATGGTTATTTCCATGCTGATGTTAATGCTGTAGTTGTGATGATAATGGTATAGTTATATTGATGAAAAATAAGCTTATGACCAGTTAGGATATGATAGTTTGCTTTCATCTTTGTACGCATGCACCTTTATTTCACATTCATTTTCCATTAATTTAACCTCGAATATTATCACTAATTCACCATATCATTTACCAGAATTTCGTGATCACGTGATGTAGCGGAAAATATTTTTCGAATATTGCGATAAACAAATGGTTTATTAATGATAAACTGACATGGTGTGTGGATGATAACTCTTGTTATAGATTTAATATTTCTTTCCTTTTACCCCCTCCCCCTTTTTCCCACTCTATTTCTCTCTCTCTCTCTCTCTCTCTCGTTCTCTCTACCCCCTCTCTCTCAAACACATGCACAGACACACTCATTCCTTCAGTCTCAGAATTTTCCCACTTTCAATCTCTGCCTGCCCTACTCTTTCATGTCATCTCTTTTGAATTAACTAAAACTATAAAATTATCAGAGATAAACATTTTAGAAATGAAAGGACAAAGATAATTCCTCATAATATATAGCCATGTTGTTAAGAGGTTCAGTGCAAAATAAATTGGTCCTGGGTTCCAATCCTATTACACACCATCTTCGTCAAAATTCCATTCAAAAAGTCTCTAGCCAGAATAAAGCATTGTAAAAGTTATATCAACCATTTCAAAGATGGCCCATGCATTAGTTTTTGTTAGCCGTACAGAACCATGTGACTTGAGGAAGATATAACTGCAGAATATTTAGATCTGTCGATTTACGATTTCTATAAGCATTTTCCGGCATGTGGGGGCATGTGGGCTGGTCAGCACACCCATTATATGTAGATTGTCTCGTAGTGATGTTACTTCAACAAACTGCTGTTGTCTTCTTAAATATCGCAATGAGCGAGTAGCGACAGAGAGAATGTAGTTCTTACAAATGCGTTTTACACAAATGCATAAAGACAGAAATATCTATCTATCTATCTATCTATCTATCTATCTATCTATCTATCTATGTATCTATGTATCTATATGTATCTATGTATCTATATATGTATTTATGTATCTATCTATCTATCTATCTAGCTAGCTATATGTGTGTGCGTGAATGAAAATATACGACTGTGTGTTTGTGTATATGTATATATATATATATAT
>NC_068981.1:13965324-13970060 GCF_001194135.2 Octopus bimaculoides
ACACACACACACACACACACACACACACACACACACACACACACACACACACACAAATGCATGCTTACATACAAACTAATATATAGTGACATGCTTACATACATGAATATTTAAATGTGCGTATACAAATTTCCTCGTGACTTTTCCAGTACTATAGTTGCTTTGCTTATTTCTTTACTACCCACAAGGGGATAAACACAAAGGGGACAAGCAAGGACAGACAAACGGATTAAGTCGATTGTATCGATCCCAGTGCGTAACTGGTATTTATTTAATCGACCTCGAAAGGATGAAAGGCAAAGTCAACCTCGGCGAAATTTGAACTCAGAACGTAGCGGAAGACGAAATAGCGCTAAGCATTTCGCCCGGTGTGCTAACGTTTCTGCCAGCTCGTCGCCTTTGCGTTTCTGCACAGTTCCAGTGTTGTAACATCGTTTTGTTATGTTTGCCAATATACATAGTGTTTCTATTTGGTCGACTATGAAATTGGTAGAGATTGCACTGCTTCGTTTGCAGTATTTTACACATGCATCATCCTGTAATATAACAATGCAATTATATGCTTTCTATAAGCCTTTGCGAACATTTTTAGATAGGAGTGGCTGCGATGTAAGTAACTTGCTTATCAACCACATAATTCCGGGTTCAGTCCCACTGCGTGACACCTTGGGCAAGTGTCTTCTACTATAGCCTCAGGCCGACCAAAGCCTTGTGAGTCGATTTGGTAGACGGAAACTGAAAGAAGCCCGTCGTATATATATATATGTTTGTCTGTCTGTGTTTGTCAATCCAACATCGCTTGACAACCGATGTTGGTGTGTTTTCGTCCCTGTAACATAGCGGTTCGGCAAAAAGAGACCGATAGAATAAGTACTAGGCTTACAAAGGATAAGTCCTGGGGTCGATTTGTTCGACTAAAGGTGGTGCTCCAGCATGGCCACAGCTAAATGACTGAAACAAGTAAAGGAGTAAAATAATACAGTTTAAGCGCGACATTTAGCCTGCTGCAGAGACGTATAGGCCAAACTGTTGGTGAATAGGTTTCTGAATATGAGACCAAGTAGCAGAGTTCATTCCATTCAACTTTTTTTGTTCAGTCTTGTATGCCATATTTAAAAAAAAAGCGATTTTCTGTAAACATCCATTTATATGAAATGATATTTGGGTCTTGTCAGCTTTACATTGCTCAGAAGCATTGTTCTGGTCTTTGAATTTGGTTTTAAATTTGTATATTTTGTAGGGAAAAACATCGTTTAGAATGTCCGCAGTTTCTAGTTAGAGCATGTTTACGAACCGTAGTCCAGAACAAACGCTTACTCTAGTTGTTTTTATTATTATTCTCAGTAACTGGGATCTTGACAGTTTATAACAAAGTTTGTGAGTCTGAATTTATTTAGAGAAGTATGCAGGCATAGTTCTGCGCAGATCACGAACCTTCTTAGAGATTGCAACTATTTACCTGTTTGAATTGAATTAGAACAGTTATTGGTGATTATTTTTCTGCAAGGGAGGGTAAAAGAATTTGCCACAGCTCTTTTGGAAGTGCACAAATCTCATTCTATCTGTTGAACTTAAGTTTATCTCTATAGTGCCAACAAGCTCACTGTAGCTTATTGAGTAGTTTTTATCTATGTCTGTCAGCAATAGGAGAAACAACTTAGGACCAAGATTGTGCCGAGTAGTAATTCCATTTTCGATTTAGGTAATAAGCACAGACGTTCCGCGTAAACCTCCTTTGATCTAAAACAGAATTCCAATATTCCAATCTTGCTAATGTCCATCAATTTATACTACAAAATTCTATGGTTGACTGTGTTGAAGTTTTTGCCGCAGTTAACACATGTGCAGTAAAACTCCTGATCAGAATAATAAGTCCTTTAGAGTTTGCTTGTATTTAGTAGATGTATTGAACCGATCCTCCCTGGGCGAATTGATTGCTGATGAAAAGCAACTGCTGTTCAAAATTTTTTATTAGAAAACTGCATAAAATAATCTACAACAGTTTGAGAAAGTGCGATGCTGGTGGTAAAAGTCTGCAATGGTTTGTCTTTATTTCACTGCCACATTAATAAATCGGTCATATTACTACCTCTGGCATTCCTTGCAGCAGTGTAGAACACTACTGAGGGAGCTAGCTGTGTGCAAATATAGTGTTGAAAGGATGAGTTTGAATATCAATAATTGAGTTTGCTTAGTTTTATTCGATTACATTTTAGTGTTTAAAATATTTAAAAAAATACTTGAATGCAATCGTATAAGAGAAGATGACAGACGTTAACAGAAAATACCATACTGAAGGTTATCATACAAAAGTGTGACTATTTCATGAATTATGGTGAGATATGTCAAATTTCTTACAATGTATGTTTCTTGCGAAAACAAAAGTAATGTAATCAAAAGGACAATTTCCTGATATCTGTTGATAGTCTTTTACATAACATACGTCAAAAACAATCAAATAGCGTGGTAACTTGGATGGCACGAAAAGTGTGTGTTCTATATATTTATATATGATTGTATATTAAATTTTACAGACATCATGGTACATACAATTTTGTATATATGAGTAAGTTTTTCATATACAGATAGGTAGATAGACAGACAGATATACAACTTACAGATAGACAGACAGACAAATAGATAGATGGATGGATGGATAGACGTGTGTATTAAATTGAGATTATTATTTGAAAGCAAGTTTAAGGAATACAATGGAACATTTTCCGACTGAATGACATAGTGTCACAATTTTGAGAGTAGACTGAAAACTATTATACGTTTTGAAAGGAATTAACGTCACACGTGACGGCTTTTACACACAACCTGTCGGTGAATGTATATATATATATATTCATTTATTCTTTTATTCTATTACTTGTTTCAGTCATATGACTGTGGTCATATATATATATATATATATATATATATATATATATATATATATATATATATATATACAAATATGGGGGTTTCGTTCACATTGTGATCTAAACGATTAGGCACGCTAGGTAAGTGCTGTAACGTTTTACTGGGACTTCAATGTTATAGCCGAAACGGTAGTTATGGAGCCATTGTGGATTTCCGATGCAGTGAATATATTATTGTTAAACAGGACGTCAAACATTAAGGCAAGGCAAACGTCTCAAGTCATATTCAATATTATTATTCGAAGAAATTTGAAATCTTACAACTATTTCTGGGATAACCCCGAGTATTGGCTATTTCGTCATCAGAGACAAACAGAAGAAAAAGAAATATGGAAAATGAGAACGGTATATATCAATAAGATGATAACAAAGAGGAAGGGAGTTAAAGAATAAGGTGATGGAAAGAGAGAAGAAAAACGAAGCATAAATGTTCGTAGTTCAACTTGCCGAAGTTATCGAAACCAAAACATGAGTTCGTAGGTGCAATCCTGCGTAGATCTATGAGCGTAAGTCCTCAGGTGCAATTCTGCGTATATCCATGCGGGATAAAGCCCTGATAGAGTAGACATACCGAGAAAAAGACGCGAACATATCGACGTTCAATAAGAGAATGGTAGCGGTGGTGGCTGTTAATTGGTAAAAGTAAAGAAAAGATATAGAAAGAGAGGTAGAGGGGGATCTAAGGATTGGCTATCGGATAAAGTAAGGTGCATATGTGTATGATGTCTAAGAATTTTGAACGGCGTAGCCGAGAAGATAAGTGAGAGGATGAGGAGGTAGGGGAAGATAGTGTAAAACAATAGAGCGAAATGAAAAGAATTTAAAGAGAGAAATTTAGAAGTAATTGCTTGTCTCAGCAATTGCTAAGGTCAGTGGCTGTAAAGTTATTTTTAGCAATGGGGTTAAGTGTGCGTAGGTAGTCGAGAAAGGCAGACCTAGTTGAATGTTAAGTTATTTATGAGTGTGAGTTAGAGTTAGGGCTTAATAGTAGGGGATTTATTGGGTTAAGGTTTAAAAATAAATTATGGATAAATTAAAGAATTAATATTTATCTCATAGTGTGGTGAGGCAAGGTAGATAGAAGAGAGGTAAGGTAGAAATAAAAGTTACAGAGATATAGAAGGGGTATGTGTTAATGATCATAAGGGTTTGTATGTGGGTGCAATTCGTGGTGGGAGGCTTACATTTAGATTTATGAGAGATTTTAAACGTGTGGAATAATTTGTGCTTAGGCGTTGTGAAGGCTTCGTTGTAATTGTTAAGCAATTGTAGTTAGGTGTGGGCTAGAATTTTCAGGGTTTCTTTTCAGCAGAGTTCACAACTGGAGTGTTGGCCCTGATATGGGGTACCCGAATCTACTGTAGTCCAGAAAGGACTTATGTGTATGTGGCTGGCTAGTGACGTGGAATTGATATTCTCTTTATATTAAAACCAGTTTATACTCGTTGACCTGTTCGCGATTTTTTCATGGATGTCTACAATATCAAGGAATTTAACCCACATGGATTTACGCAGACTCATGCTCTAGTTTCTCTATTCGCGGGAAATTGAACTATGAAATTGTATACTTCTTTTTTCTTCTCTCTTTACATCTCCTTATTTTTTTATGCCTTTCCTCTACGTTCTCATTTCCATATTTTTCCCCTCTTCTGATGACGGATTATCCCATACTCTGGGAAATCCCTGAAACAGCTGTAAGATTTTGAATTTCCTCCTATAATAATATTGAATATGACTTGAGAGGTTTGCCTTGCTTTAATGTTTGGCGTCTTGTTTAACAATTATATATATATATATATATATATATAT
>NC_068981.1:13973085-13976957 GCF_001194135.2 Octopus bimaculoides
ATATATATATATATATATATATACATAGATATAACTATACATATGCATATATGTGTGTGTGTATATATTATATGATGTTTACCAATGCATTCACAAAATTTCATTCACACCACAAAAAAACTTCGAATGAGCAGCACAGAATCCACGGCTCCATTCTTAGAAATGACTAAACATGTTCTACTATCGGAATTTACCGTGTACAGGAAACTATTTACCACTTCTATACACAACTTAAATAATGGAACTGCAACTACAATGTTTTATATTTTACTTTTACTTTCATTCTCTTATTTCCCTCTATATTCCCTCTCTTCTCCTTTTCCACAATAACTCCTTATTTTGAACTCAAACATTTACCTTTATTTAACCATCTCAAATCATCTCTGATGAAGGAGTATCCATAATATCCCAGAAACAGCTGTAAGACTATATCTAGATAGCTTTCCTTATACATGTCCAGAAAACTTCTCACAGCCTTGGCTTTGATATCTCTTTTGTGTAATATATATATATATTTATATACATACAATTCATATTGTATATATTTATAGCGTATTCGATATAATGAAACTTGAAAGTATGTTATACAATATACAAGAAGCCAATGAAGAAAATATGTGAAGAGATTCTTACAAAGCTAAAGTAGAATTGAAAATCTAGTCAATCCTTATATATTCCCGGTAAATCGCACATCTAAAGAGGAAATATCTAATAATGGTGATAATGAATTAATAGAAACTAGCTTTCACAATGGGAGTAAGTACAAGCAGCAGCATTAATGATTCAGTCTCCTTTCAACAACCAGCATCATCGCCCCAAACCATGATACTAAAATAAACCCTACAAATCAACCAACGTCTGCTCTCTGAAAATACTACAGTGCACGAATTAACCCAAGCGCTCCAAGGAAAGAGAGACACATATTCATTGTTTTTTCTTTGTTTTTGTTTTTTTCAGTAACATACAGCGACATTCATTTTATCAATTACAATCGTGTTCATGACAGCAGCCCATGTATCAATGAACAAAACTAGAAAAAAGTTCCATATATTGAGTACTTAATTGTGCATCAGAAACACTCACAGTTTTTCTTCATCTTAATTTAGGCCTAAACCAAACACTTTCACTTAAACGCTAAATCTCAAGTTAGAGATTTTATGTCCACTTTAGGGTCATGCACAATTTGGAGAAAGAGAGGAGCAGCTATTTTCTCCTACGATTCCTTTATCACAGATTCAAAGAAAGTATCATCCAATGGCTACTCGGAATCAGTACCCATTTCATTCAGTAATGCATATATTGGAAAGAAACAATGATCGGTGACTTCAACCTTGCTTTTAGGATCGGCGTAAAAGTAAACTTAAACATGGGATTTTCATCTCGACTTCGGTCAAACTAGTGATTGAGGCACTTTTACACTTATTAGTGTTTCTCACCATTCCCAATTCTTTCTTCTGCCAACATAACACAACAAAAGTGTTCTGCAATTTGTGATGAGTAACCAAGCTCGCTCTATTCATATTATCGCAGTCGAAAACAAATTATGTCAGAAAAGCGATAAGTTACTGTGTAGTATCGCTTTCTCAACTTCAGAAAATCATTGAACTCAGCGCAGTCATTATGCAATCTGAATTTACATAAATAGCTTGATTAAACTTTACTTATCGCGTGTTGACTAGATTTTCAATCTCATTCAATCCAGTATAAGAGTATTTTATCAGCTACTTGAAAACATTATCTCTCCTGTATGTGTTAACCACACACCATCACGATCTAAAGACAAATGTGAATTAAGGCTCCTACAAAATCTGATTTGAGTCACAAAACATAGTAGCACAATTTTTTTTTTTAACTAAACTGATACTGGCTTATTCAACATTACAAACAAAGCCATTAAAAAAAGTGCCCCATTGCATTCAATCGGTAACTGGAAAAATTCTTTCAATAAATATCAGACATCAACACATTTAGGCGAGAATCACTTTCTGCTGGACTCCTAAAACATTCCTAAAAACTATCCTAGATACTGGTATTACGTTAGGCATGGCCAGGGCCAACATACATGCATACACGGGAAGAGAGAGAGAGAGAGAGAGAGAGAGAGAGAGAGAGAGAGAGAGAGAGAGAGAGAGAGAGAGAGAGAGAGAGAGAGAGAGAGAGAGAGAATAGAGAAATAGAAATATATTGAGAAATAGGTTATAATTTAACACACTCACCCAAGCACAACAGTATATGCTTCAACACACGAACTCACATAAAGAATCTTGCAAACCAAAATCCAAAAACAAAATACATCTTCCTGTACGACAATGGTCTTACAAGTATAGTGACCCTAAAGTGACGTCCGAACGTCTTTGTTAATTTTTTTTCTAATATTCTTTTATGGCTGAGAAATTATTGTCTACAACCCTGTGTTTTTTGCACTTTTTTATTACTTTATTACCTAATTATTAGGTTGTTCGTGAGCTTTATTACCTAATTATTGAGTTTTTCGTAGGCTTTATAGTAGCTTACCTTTCGACTTATTTTACAACGCGGTTATGTCCATGAAATAGGGTTTGACTCCACCTTCATTAGAGCACAGTTTAAGCTATCTTTACGTGGAAGAAAGTTTATGTTCCTATAACCTTGTTAATTCTGTAACATTTTAAAATGTAAGATAAAGTTGATTTTCGGCACTTGATGCTTTTCTTTTTCCGTAAAGGGAAAAATGTATCACAAGCAACCAAAGAAATATGCGCAGTTTACGGCTATGTTTCATTATCCGAAAGAACTGTACGGATGTGGTTCGCAAGGTTCCGAGCTGGAGATTGTAGCGATCAGGCAGACCATCCACTACAGATGATGACCAAATCAAGTCATTAATTGAAAATAACTCACATTGCAAAACCCGAGAATTGGCAGAAAGGCTCAACCTATCAAAATCCGTCGTTCATGAGCACCTGGTAAAGCTTGGGTACACAAATAGCTACGATGTTTGGGCACCACATGAGTTGAGTGAGAAGAACCTTTTGGATCGCATTTCCATCTGATTCGCTTAATAAACGAAATGAAAACGCGATTTTTTAAAGCAAATTGTGACAGGTGATGAGAAATGGATTATCTACCGAAATGTTCAGAGAAAGCGATCCTGGAGTAAGCGACATGAGCCACCCTTAGCCACCCCAAAAGCGGGTTTACACCCTAAAATAGTCTTGCTTTGTGTCTGGTGGGATTGGAAAGGAATTCTGTACTATGAGCTTCTCCCAAGTAACCAGACAATTAATTCTGAGAGATACTGTACACAACTGGACGAGTCGAGTTAAAAGTAGCAATTCAAGAGAAACGTCCAGAATTGTCCAACAGGAAGGGTGTTGTTTTCCAGCATGATAATGCAAGACAGCATGTTTCTTTTGGAGCTAGACAAAAATTGCTGCAGCTCGGATGGGATTGTTTTACTCCACCCTCCATATTCTCCAGATATTGCTCCTTCGGATTTCCACTTATTCAGGTCTTTGCAGAATAGTCTTAATGGTAAAAATTTCATTTCCTTGGATGACGTAAAAAGATACCTTGATGAATTCTTTGCTATGAAACCACCGCAATTCTGGGAAGAGGGTATTTTCAAGATAAAGGAAAGATGTAGACGCATTGAGCAACAAAATAATTCATATTTGGTTGATTAAAAATGTAATGGCAAGTATTTATTGACCTTTTTCACTCTCTTGGAGTTTGTACTCCATTTTAAGTGTTAATCCTTCAGGAAATATACTTCTCACATTGTTGGGAGAGGATTGTCAGTCAAAACAACAAAACAACTCTCAGAATAAGACAAGAAACTTTAAATATTCTAGCATGCGCGCAAGAAAGAGAATTTAACTGAACACACACAC
>NC_068981.1:13977184-13978623 GCF_001194135.2 Octopus bimaculoides
ATATATATATATATATATATATATATATATATATATATGATGTACAACTTCTACATGGAAATATATACGTGTATGGATATTAAGTAATAATGACATAAATGTATGCTAAAACTAAGTTTAGAACTCTCCAACTTTTTTCGTATATTCTAAACTAACTTTTGCCAAACATACTTGCTGTAGTCTCTAATGGTATGTACATATTTAAAGTAAACACAAGAGATATATTTCTTTCTTAAGAATTCACATAATTATTCACTCAGCTTCTGAGAAATTATGGCTTCTATAAAGCACTTCCAATGATTTCCTATATTCAACACATTATAAATATTTTCAAGATACTTAACATTTCCATCATATATAAGAACTGTAAGACATCATGTAATCTACTCTTTAGACTTGACTATCAATTATGGAATTTGTTCCCCGAAACACTGAAGATGCATTACGCAGAGACAGTAGTAGTAGTTAGCACAATCGTTACAGTGTTTGAGAAAATCTCTGATATTTACTGATAGCACGAGCATTCGGCTTTCAAATCGACTAATTATTCTCCTCTCCTCTCGAGCCAAATGTTAAACTGAAGGCTGCTCAAATCTGGTCGCCGTCATTTTGTGCCAATGGTTCTCAACTAGAAAACATATGATACTTAAGGTTTCACACAGGATTTTTCATACTGTTTCTAATACTATTTAATTATGGAAACACTAAAGGGAATATTTTAAAATATCGAATGGCTATGGGGGTACAAAAGAATAAAACAGGAATCAAAGAGGTCTCCAGGCAAAAAATAGTTGATAACCAATGTGTTATGCGCTGAAGTGAATCAATAAGTATATATAATTATTACACATCAATAATTCAATTATATGCCATTGAAAAACATTTTTTAAAAGACGTATGTATCTAAAAATATCTTCGTTATACTTTGTACAACATTTTAAAAAGGATATGATTGAGTATTCTCACTTGTTGGTTATATTGGTATTACACAATTTCTCTCATGCAATATTAAATATAATGATGTACTATCAATGAAATTTTACGTCTCCTCGGTAAATAACTTCCCTTATAGAGTGTATTCGTTTGAGATTATCTTCAGTTTATATACATTTTTAGCTATCTAACTATATGAACTATATTGAAACTTGCCTACGATTACTTTGATTGTTTAGCCTAATTATTAAGCTCTGTCTTGAAAGTAAACCACATTGTTCAAATGGCAAAAATACTTAATTAATGATTTTTAATTGCGCCGGAGTGGCTGCGTGGTAAGAAGCTCGCTTACCATCCACATGGTCCTGCGTTCAGTACCACTGCGTGGCACTTTGGGTAAGTGTCTTCTACTATAGCATCGGGCTGACCAAAGCCTTGTGAGTAGATTTAGTAGACGGAAACTGGAAGAAGCCCGTCGTATACATACATACATACATACATATATA
>NC_068981.1:13978751-13979362 GCF_001194135.2 Octopus bimaculoides
TATATATATATATATATATATATGGTGGGGGTGTATGTTTTATGTGTTTGCGTTTGTCCTCCCACCATCGCTTGACAACAGATGCCGGTGTGTTTACGTCCCCGTAACTTAGCAGTTCGAAAAAAGAGACCGATAGAATAAGTACTAAGCTTACATAGAATAAGTTCTGGGGTCAATTTGCTCGTCTAAAGGCGATGCTCCAACACGGCCGCAGTCAAATAATTGAAACAATTAAGAGAATTTAAAACTATGCAGAAAATATTTTGTCGGCGATCATAGTAATTGATCATATTACATTTATGCAAATAAACCATTGAAATCCATATCAGTTAATCATAATGTAAATGTTAACAACTAAAAGCAGATCTCCATTTATTTTCCTTACTCTCTCAGTTGGGAAAGATTGACGTTTACGCCAGCAACAGATTTCTAACCTATAATACTGATATTCAATAGTCGTATAGCTTCATTCCTAAATGTCAATAAATTTGTGAAAAATAAGTAATCGTTATATATGTGGACGTAATTATATAAATATATATACATGCGTGTGTATGTGTGTATATATCTGCGGATATACACAAAGACACACACACACACACACACACACA